>NW_027600594.1:0-12884 GCF_964194155.1 Cetorhinus maximus | reverse complement strand
CCCTTAGTGACCCCGATCCGTCCCCCCCGATCCATCCCTTAGTGACCCTCATCCGTCCCTTAAAGACCCGGATCCGTCCCTTAGTGACCCCGATACGTCCCTTAGTGACGCCGATCCATCACTTAGTGACCCCGATCCGTCCCCCCCGATCCGTCCCTTAGTGACCATGATCCGTCCCTTAGTGACCCCGATCCGTCCCTTAGAGACCCCGATCCATCCCTTAGTGACCCCGATCCGTCCCTTAATGACCACGATCCGTCCCCCCCGATCCGTCCCTTGGTGACCCCGATCCGTCCCTTAGTGACCCCGATCCGTCCCCCCCGATCCCTCCCTTAGTGACCCCGATCCGTCCCTTAGTGACCCCAATCCGTCCCTTAGAGACCCCGATCCGCCCCTTAGTGACCCCGATCCGTCCCTTAGAGATCCTGATCCGTCCCTTAGTGACCCCGATCCGTCCCTTAGTGACCCCGATCCTTCCCTTAGTGTCCCCGATCCGTCCCCCCGATCCGTCCCTTAGTGACCCCGATCCGTCCCTTAGTGACCCCGATCCGTCCCTTAGTGACCCCGATCAGTCCCTTAGTGACCCCGATCCGTCCCATAGAGACCCCGATCCGTCCCTTAGTGACCCCGATCCGTCCCTTAGTGACCCCGATCCGTCCCTTAGTGACCCCGATCCGTCCCTTAGTGACCCCGATCCATCCCCCCCGATCCCTCCCTTAGTGACCCTGATCCGTCCCTAAGTGACCCCGATCTGTCCCTAAGTGACCACGATACGTCCCCCCCGATCCGTCCCATAGTGACCCCGATCCGTCACTTAGTGACCCCGATCCGCCCCTTAGTGACCCCGATCCGTCCCTTAGTGAACCCGATCCGTCCCTTAGTGACCCCGATCCGTCCCTTAGAGACCCCGATCCGTCCCTTAGTGACCCCGATCCGTCCCTTAGAGACCCCGATCCGTCCCTTAGAGACCCCGATCCGTCCCTTAGTCACCCCGATCCGTCCCTTAGTGACCCCGATCCGTCCCTTAGTGACGCCGATCCGTCCCCCCCGATCCGTCCCTTAGTGACCCTGATCCGTCCCTAAGTGACCCCGATCCGTCCCTAAGTGACCACGATACGTCCCCCCCGATCCGTCCCTTAGTGACCCCGATCCGTCCCTTAGTGACCCCGATCCGCCCCTTAGTGACCCCGATCCGTCCCTTAGTGAACCCGATCCATCCCTTAGTGACCCCGATCCGTCCCTTAGAGACCCCGATCCGTCCCTTAGTGACCCCGATCCGTCCCTTAGAGACCCCGATCCGTCCCTTAGAGACCCCGATCCGTCCCTTAGTGACCCAGATCCGTACCTTAGAGACCCCGATCCATCCATTAGTGACCCCGATCCATCCCTTAGAGACCCCGATCCATCCCTTAGAGACCCCGATCAGTCTCCCCGATCCATCCCTTAGTGACCCCGATCCGTCCCTTAGTGACCCCGATCCGTTCCCCCGATCCGTCCCTTAGTGATCCCGATCGTCCCTTCGAGACCCCGATCCGTCCCTTAGTGACCCCGATCCGTCCCTTAGAGACCTCGATCCGTCCCTTAGGGACCCCGAACCGTCCCCCCCGATCCGTCCCTTAGTGACCCCGATCCGTCCACCCCGATCCATCTTTTAGAGACCCCAATCGTCCCTTAGTGACCCCGATCCGTTTCTTAGTGACCCCGATCCGTCCCCCCGATCCGTCCCTTAGAGACCCCGATCCGTCCCTTAGTGACCCAGATCCGTCCCTCCGATCCATCCCTTAGTGACCCCGATCCATCCCTTAGTGACCCCGATCCGTCCCTTAGTGACCCCGATCCGTCCCTTAGTGACCCCCATCCGTCCACCCGATCCGTCCCTTAGAGACCCCGATCCGTCCCTTAGTGATCCCGATCCGTCCCCCCGATCCATCCCTTAGAGACCCCGATCCGTCCCTTAGTGACCCCGATCCGTCCCTTAGTGACCCCGATCCGTCCTCCCGTTCCGTCCCTTAGTGACCCCGATCCGTCCCTTAGTGAACCCGATCCGTCCCGTAGTGACCCCGATCCATCCCGTACTGACCCCGATCCATCCCGTAGTGACCCCGATCCGTCCCTTAGAGACCCCGACCCGTCCCTTAGAGACCCCGATCCGTCCATTAGAGACCCCGATCCGTCCCTTAGTGACCCCGATCCGTCCCTTAGTGACCCCGATTCATCCCTTAGTGAACCCGATCCGTCCCCCCGATCCGTCCCTTACTGACCCCGAATCGTCCATTTGTGACCCCGATCCGTCCCCCCCATCCGTCCCTTAGTGTCCCCGATCTGTCCCTTAGAGACCCCGATCCGTCCCTTAGAGACCCCGATCCATCCCTTAGTGACCCCGATGCGTCCTCCCGATCCGTCCCTTAGTGACCCCGATCCGTCCATTTGTGACCCCGATCCGTCTCCCCGATCCGTCCCTTAGTGACCCCGATCCGTCCCGTGGTGACCCCGATCCGTCACCCCGATCTGTCCCTTAGTGACACCGATCCGTCCCTTAGAGACCCCGATCCGTCCCATAGAGACCCCGATCCGTCCCTTAGTGACCCCGATTGTCCCTTAGAGACCCCGATCCGTCCCTTAGTGACCCTGATCCGTCCCTTTGAGACCCCGATCTTCCCTTAGTGACCCCGATCCGTCCCTTAATGACCACGATCCGTCCCCCCCGATCCGTCCCTTGGTGACCCCGATCCGTCCCTTAGTGACCCCGATCCGTCCCCCCCGATCCATCCCTTAGTGACCCTCATCCGTCCCTTAAAGACCCGGATCCGTCCCTTAGTGACCCCGATACGTCCCTTAGTGACGCCGATCCATCACTTAGTGACCCCGATCCGTCCCCCCCGATCCGTCCCTTAGTGACCATGATCCGTCCCTTAGTGACCCCGATCCGTCCCTTAGAGACCCCGATCCATCCCTTAGTGACCCCGATCCGTCCCTTAATGACCACGATCCGTCCCCCCCGATCCGTCCCTTGGTGACCCCGATCCGTCCCTTAGTGACCCCGATCCGTCCCCCCCGATCCATCCCTTAGTGACCCCGATCCGTCCCTTAGTGACCCCGATCCGTCCCTTAGTGACCCCGATCCGTCCCTTAGTGACCCCGATCCGTCCCTTAGTGACCCCGATCCATCCCCCCCGATCCCTCCCTTAGTGACCCTGATCCGTCCCTAAGTGACCCCGATCTGTCCCTAAGTGACCACGATACGTCCCCCCCGATCCGTCCCTTAGTGACCCCGATCCGTCACTTAGTGACCCCGATCCGCCCCTTAGTGACCCCGATCCGTCCCTTAGTGAACCCGATCCGTCCCTTAGTGACCCCGATCCGTCCCTTAGAGACCCCGATCCGTCCCTTAGTGACCCCGATCCGTCCCTTAGAGACCCCGATCCGTCCCTTAGAGACCCCGATCCGTCCCTTAGTCACCCCGATCCGTCCCTTAGTGACCCCGATCCGTCCCTTAGTGACGCCGATCCGTCCCCCCCGATCCGTCCCTTAGTGACCCTGATCCGTCCCTAAGTGACCCCGATCCGTCCCTAAGTGACCACGATACGTCCCCCCCGATCCGTCCCTTAGTGACCCCGATCCGTCCCTTAGTGACCCCGATCCGCCCCTTAGTGACCCCGATCCGTCCCTTAGTGAACCCGATCCATCCCTTAGTGACCCCGATCCGTCCCTTAGAGACCCCGATCCGTCCCTTAGTGACCCCGATCCGTCCCTTAGAGACCCCGATCCGTCCCTTAGAGACCCCGATCCGTCCCTTAGTGACCCAGATCCGTACCTTAGAGACCCCGATCCATCCATTAGTGACCCCGATCCGTCCCTTAGTGACCCCGATCCATCCCTTAGAGACCCCGATCCATCCCTTAGAGACCCCGATCAGTCTCCCCGATCCATCCCTTAGTGACCCCGATCCGTCCCTTAGTGACCCCGATCCGTTCCCCCGATCCGTCCCTTAGTGATCCCGATCGTCCCTTCGAGACCCCGATCCGTCCCTTAGTGACCCCGATCCGTCCCTTAGAGACCTCGATCCGTCCCTTAGGGACCCCGAACCGTCCCCCCCGATCCGTCCCTTAGTGACCCCGATCCGTCCACCCCGATCCATCTTTTAGAGACCCCAATCGTCCCTTAGTGACCCCGATCCGTTTCTTAGTGACCCCGATCCGTCCCCCCGATCCGTCCCTTAGAGACCCCGATCCGTCCCTTAGTGACCCAGATCCGTCCCTCCGATCCATCCCTTAGTGACCCCGATCCGTCCCTTAGTGACCCTGATCCGTCCCTTAGTGACCCCCATCCGTCCACCCGATCCGTCCCTTAGAGACCCCGATCCGTCCCTTAGTGATCCCGATCCGTCCCCCCGATCCATCCCTTAGAGACCCCGATCCGTCCCTTAGTGACCCCGATCCGTCCCTTAGTGACCCCGATCCGTCCCCCCGATCCATCCCTTAGTGACCCCGATCCGTCCCCCCGATCCGTCCCTTAGTGACCCCGATCCGTCCCTTAGTGACCCCGATCGTCCCTTAGTGACCCCGATCCGTCCCTTAGAGACCCCGATCCGTCCCTTAGTGACCCCGATCCGTCCCTTAGTGACCCCGATCCGTCCCCCCGATCCATCCCTTAGTGACCCCGATCCGTCCCCCCGATCCGTCCCTTAGTGACCCCGATCCGTCCCTTAGTGACCCCGATCCGTCCCTTAGTGACCCCGATCCGTCCCCCCGATCCATCCCTTAGTGACCCCGATCCGTCCCCCCGATCCGTCCCTTAGTGACCCCGATCCGTCCCTTAGTGACCCCGATCGTCCCTTAGAGACCCCGATCCGTCCCTTAGAGACCCTGATCTGTCCCTTAGTGACCCCGATCGTCCCGTAGAGACCCCGATCCGTCCCTTAGTGACCCCAATCCGTCCCTTAGAGAAACCGGTCCGTCCCTTAGAGACCCCGATCCGTCCCCCCCGATCCGTCCCTTAGTGACCCCGATCCGCCACCCCGATCCGTCCCTTTGAGACCCCGATCGTCCCTTAGTGACCCCGATCCGTCCCTTAGAGACCCCGATCCGTCCCCCCCGATCCGTCCCTTAGTGACCCCGATCTGTCCTTTAGTGACCCCGATCGGTCCCCCCCGATCCATCCCTTAGTGACCCTCATCCGTCCCTTAAAGTCCCCGATCCGTCCCTTAGTGACCCCAATCCGTCCCTTAGTGACCCCGATCCATCCCCCCGATCCATCCCTTAGTGACCCCGATCCGTCCCCCCGATCCGTCCCTTAGTGACCCCGATCCGTCCCTTAGTGACCCCGATCCGTCCCCCCGATCCATCCCTTAGTGACCCCGATCCGTCCCCCCGATCCGTCCCTTAGTGACCCCGATCCGTCCCTTAGTGACCCCGATCGTCCCTTAGAGACCCCGATCCGTCCCTTAGAGACCCTGATCTGTCCCTTAGTGACCCCGATCGTCCCGTAGAGACCCCGATCCGTCCCTTAGTGACCCCAATCCGTCCCTTAGAGAAACCGGTCCGTCCCTTAGAGACCCCGATCCGTCCCCCCCGATCCGTCCCTTAGTGACCCCGATCCGCCACCCCGATCCGTCCCTTTGAGACCCCGATCGTCCCTTAGTGACCCCGATCCGTCCCTTAGAGACCCCGATCCGTCCCCCCCGATCCGTCCCTTAGTGACCCCGATCTGTCCTTTAGTGACCCCGATCCGTCCCCCCCGATCCATCCCTTAGTGACCCTCATCCGTCCCTTAAAGTCCCCGATCCGTCCCTTAGTGACCCCGATACGTCCCTTAGTGACCCCGATCCATCCCTTAGTGACCCCGATCCGTCCCCCCGATCCGTCCCTTAGTGACCCTGATCCGTCCCATAGTGATCCCGATCCGTCACTTAGAGACCCCGATCGGTCCCTTAGTGACCCCGATCCGTCCACCCCGATCCGTCACTTAGTGACCCTGATCCATCCCTTAGTGACGCCGATCCGTCCCTTAGTGACCCCGATACGGCCCTTAGAGACCCCGATCCGTCCCTTAGTGACCCTGATCCGGCCCCCCGATCCGTCCCTTAGTGACCCCGATCCGTCCCTTAGTGACCCCGATCCGTCCCCCCGATCCGTCCCTTAGTGACCCCGATCCGTCCCTTAGTGAACCTGATCTGTCCCTTCGAGACCCCGATCCGTCCCTTAGAGACACCGATCCGTCCCTTAGTGACCCCGATCTGTCACTTAGAGACCCCAATCCGTCCCTTAGAGACCCCGATCCGTCCCTTAGTGACCCCGATCGTCCCTTAGTGACCCCGATCCGTCCCTTAGAGACCCCGATCTGTCCCTTAGTGACCCCGATCCATCCCTTAGTGATCCCGATCGTCCCTTAGTGACCCCGATCCGTCCCTTAGTTACCCCGATCCGTCCCTTAGAGACCCCGATCCGTCCCTTAGAGACCCTGATCTGTCCCTTAGTGACACCGATCGTCCCGTAGAGACCCCGATCCGTCCTTTAGTGACCCCGATCCGTCCCTTAGAGAAACCGGTCCGTCCCTTATTGACCCCGATCCGTCACCCCCGATCCTTCCCTTAGTGACCCCGATCCGTCCATCCCCATCCGTCCTTTAGAGACCCCGATACGTCCCTTAGTGACACCGATCCGCCACTTAGTGACCCCGATAGGTACCTTAGTGACCCCGATCCGTCCCTTAGTGACCCC
The DNA here is from genome assembly GCF_964194155.1 of Cetorhinus maximus. Lineage (NCBI taxonomy): Eukaryota > Metazoa > Chordata > Chondrichthyes > Lamniformes > Cetorhinidae > Cetorhinus > Cetorhinus maximus. The sequence continues at coordinate 6,165 of NW_027600594.1, read as the reverse complement.
GATCCGTCCCTTAGTGACCCCGATCCGTCCCTTAGTGACCCCGATCCGTCCCTTAGCGACCCCGATCCGTCCCTTATTGACCCCGATCCGTCCCCCCCGATCCATCCCTTAGTGACCCTGATCCGTCCCTAAGTGACCCCGATCCGTCCCTAAGTGACCACGATACGTCCCCCCCGATCCATCCCTTAGTGACCCCGATCCGTCCCTTAGTGACCCCGATCCGTCCCTTAGTGACTTCAATCCGTCCCTTAGTGACCCCGATCCGTCCCTTAGAGACCCCGATCCGTCCCTTAGAGACCCCAATCCGTCCCTTAGTGACCCTGATCCGTCCCCCCGATCCGTCCCTTAGTGACCCCGATCCGTCCCTTAGTGACCCCGATATGTCCCCCCTTTCCGTCCCTTAGTGACCCCGATCCGTCCTTTAGTGAACCCGATCCGTCCCTTAGAGACCCCGATCCGTCCCTTAGAGACCCCGATCCGTCCCTTAGTGACCCCGATCCGTCCTCCCGATCCGTCCCTTAAGAGACCCCGATCCGCACCTTAGTGACCCCAATCCGTCCCTTAGTGACCCCGATCCGTCCCTTAGTGACCCCGATCCGTCCCCCCGATCCGTCCCTTAGAGACCCCGATCCGTCCCTTAGTGACCCCGATCCGTCCCCCCGATCCGTCCCTTAGTGACCCCGATCCGTCCCATAGTGTCCCTGATCCGTCCCTTAGTGACCCCGATCCGTTCCCCAGATCCGTCCCTTAGAGACCCCGATCCGTCCCCCTGATCCGTCCCTTAGTGACCCCGATACGTTTCTTAGTGGCACCAATCCGTCCCTTAGAGACCCCGATACGTCCCTTAGTGACCCCGATCCATCCCTTAGTGACCCCGATCCGTCCCTTAGTCACCCCGATCCGTCCCCCCGATCCGTCCCTTAGAGACCCCGATCCAACCCCCGATCCGTCCATTAGCGACCCCGATCTGTCCCTTAGTGACCCCGATCCGTCCCTTAGTCACCCCGATCCGTCCCCCCGATCCGTCCCTTAGTGACCCCAATCCGTCACCCCCGATCCTTCCCTTAGTGACCCCGATCCGTCCATCCCCATCCGTCCCTTAGAGACCCCGATCCGTCCCTTAGTGACACCGATCCGCCCCTTAGTGACCCCGATCCGTCCCTTAGTGACCCCGATCCGGCCCTTAGAGACCCCGATCTGTCCCTTAGAGACCCCGATCCGTCCCTTAGTGACCCCGATCCGTCCCTTAGTGACCCCGATCCGTCCCTTAGTGACCCCGATCCGTCCCTTAGAGACCCCGATCCGTCCCTTAGTGACCCCGATCCTTCCCTTAATTACCCCGATACGTCCCTTAGAGACCCCGATTCTTCCATTAGTGACCCCGATCCGTCCCTTAGTGACCCGATGCGTCCCCCCGATCCGTCCCTTAGTGACACCGATCCTTCCCTTAGTGACCCCGATCCGTCCCTTAGTGACCCCGATCCGTCCCATAGTGACCCCGATCCGTCACTTAGAGACCCCGATCCGTTCCTTAGAGAGCCCGATCCGCCCCTTAGTGACCCCGATCAGTCCCTTAGTGACCGCGATCCGTCCCTTACGGACCCCGATCCGCCACTTAGTGACCCCGATCCGACCCTTAGTGACCCCGATCCGTCCCCCCGATCCGTCCCTTAGTGACCCCGATCCGTCCCACCGTTCCGTACCTTAGAGACACCGATCCGTCACCCCCGATCCTTCCCTTAGCGACCCCGATCCGTCCATTAGCGACCCCGATCCGTCCCTTAGTGACCCCGATCCGTCCCTTAGTCACCCCGATCCGTCCCCCCGATCCGTCCCTTAGTGACCCCGATCCGTCACCCCCGATCCTTCCCTTAGTGACCCCGATCCGTCCATCCCCATCCGTCCCTTAGAGACCCCGATCCATCCCTTAGTGACACCGATCCGCCCCTTAGTGACCCCGATAGGTACCTTAGTGACCCTGATCCGTCCCTTAATGACCCCGATCCGTCCCTTAGTGACCCCGATCCGTCCCTTAGTGACCCCGATCCGTCCCTTTGTGACCCCGATCCGTCCCTTAGTGACCCCGATCCGTCCCCCCCGATCCGTCCCTTAGTGACCCTGATCCGTCCCTAAGTAACCCCGATCCGTCCCTAAGTGACCACGATACGTCCCCCCCGATCCGTCCCTTAGTGACCCCGATCCGTCCCTTAGTGACCCCGATCCGTCCCTTAGTGACCCCGATCCGGCCCTTAGAGACCCCGATCTGTCCCTTAGAGACCCCGATCCGTCCCTTAGTGACCCCGATTCGTCCCCCCGATCCGTCCCTTAGTGACCCCGATCCGTCCCTTAGAGACCCCGATCCGTCCCTTAGAGACCCCGATCGTCCCTTAGTGACCCCGATCCGTCCCTTAGAGACCCTGATCCGTCCCTTAGAGACCCCGATCCGTCCCTTAGTGACCCCGATCGTCCCTTAGTGACCCCGATCCGTCCCTTAGAGACCCCGATCCGTACTTTAGTGACCCCGATCTGTCCCTTATTGACCCCGATCGTCCCTTAGTGACCCCGATCCGTCCCTTAGTTACCCCGATCCGTCCCTGAGAGACCCCGATCCATCCCTTAGAGACTCCGATCCGTCCCTTAGTGATCCCGATCGTCCCTTCGAGACCCCGATCCGTCCCTTAGTGACCCCGATCCGTCCCTTAGAGACCTCGATCCGTCCCTTAGGGACCCCGATCCGTCCCCCCCGATCCGTCCCTTAGTGACCCCGATCCGTCCACCCCGATCCGTCCCTTAGAGACCCCAATCGTCCCTTAGTGACCCCGATCCGTCCCTTAGTGACCCCGATACGTCCCCCCCGATCCGTCCCTTAGTGACCCCGATCCGTCCCCCCGGTCGGTGCCTTAGTGACCCCGATCCGTTTCTTAGTGACCCCGATCCGTCCCCCCGATCCGTCCCTTAGAGACCCCGATCCGTCCCTTAGTGACCCAGATCCGTCCCTCCGATCCGTCCCTTAGTGACCCCGATCCGTCCCTTAGTGACCCCGATCCATCCCTTAGTGACCCCCATCCGTCCACCCGATCCGTCCCTTAGACACCCCGATCCGTCCCTTAGTGTCCCCGATCCGTCCCCCCGATCCATCCCTTAGAGACCCCGATCCGTCCCTTAGTGACCCCGATCCGTCCCTTAGTGACCCCGATCCGTCCCCCTGATCCATCCCTTAGTGACCCCGATCCGTCCCCCCGATCCGTCCCTTAGTGACCCCGATACGTCCATTAGAAACCCCGATCCGTCACTTAGTGACACCGATCCGTCCCTTAGAGACCCCGATCTGTCCCTTAGAGTCCCCGATCCGTCCCTTAGTGACCCCGATACGTCCCTTAGAGACCCCGATCCGTCCCTTAGTGACCCTGATCCGTCCCTTAGTGGCCCCGATCCGGCACTTAGTGACCCCGATCCGTCCCTTAGTGACCCCGATCCGTCCCCCCGATCTGTCCCTTAGTGACCCCGATCTGTCCATTAGTAACCCCATTCCGTCCCTTCGTGACCCCGATCCATCCATTAGATATCCCGATCCGTCCCTTAGAGAACCCGATCCGCCCCATAGTGACCCCGATCCGTCCCTTAGTGACACCCATCCGTCCCTTAGTGACCCCGATCCGTCCCTTAGTGACACCCATCCGTCCCCCCGATCCGTCCCTAAGAGACCCCGATCAGTCCCTTAATGACCCCGATCCGTCCCCCCGATCCGTCCCTTAGTGACCCCGATCCGTCCCTTAGTGACCCCGATCCGTCCCTTAGTGACACCCATCCGTCCCCCCGATCCGTCCCTAAGAGACCCCGATCAGTTCCTTAGTGACCCCGATCCGTCCCCCCGATCCATCACTTAGAGACCCCGATCCGTCCCTTAGTGAACCCGATCCGTCCCTTAGTGACCCCGATCCGTCCCCCCGTTCCGTCCCTTAGAGACACAGATCCGTCCCTTAGTTACCCCGATCCGTCCCTTAGTGACCCCGATCCTTCCCTTAATTACCCCGATACGTCCCTTAGAGACCCCGATTCTTCCATTAGTGACCCCGATCCGTCCCTTAGTGACCCGATGCGTCCCCCCGATCCGTCCCTTAGTGACACCGATCCGTCCCTTAGTGACCCCGATCCGTCCCTTAGTGACCCCGATCCGTCCCATAGTGACCCCGATCCGTCACTTAGAGACCCCGATCCGTTCCTTAGAGAGCCCGATCCGCCCCTTAGTGACCCCGATCAGTCCCTTAGTGACCGCGATCCGTCCCTTACAGACCCCGATCCGCCCCTTAGTGACCCCGATCCGACCCTTAGTGACCCCGATCCGTCCCCCCGATCCGTCCCTTAGTGACCCCGATCCGTCCCACCGTTCCGTACCTTAGAGACACCGATCCGTCACCCCCGATCCTTCCCTTAGCGACCCCGATCCGTCCATTAGCGACCCCGATCCGTCCCTTAGTGACCCCGATCCGTCCCTTAGTCACCCCGATCCGTCCCCCCGATCCGTCCCTTAGTGACCCCGATCCGTCACCCCCGATCCTTCCCTTAGTGACCCCGATCCGTCTCCCCATCCGTCCCTTAGAGACCCCGATCCATCCCTTAGTGACACCGATCCGCCCCTTAGTGACCCCGATAGGTACCTTAGTGACCCTGATCCGTCCCTTAATGACCCCGATCCGTCCCTTAGTGACCCCGATCCGTCCCTTAGTGACCCCGATCCGTCCCTTTGTGACCCCGATCCGTCCCTTAGTGACCCCGATCCGTCCCCCCCGATCCGTCCCTTAGTGACCCTGATCCGTCCCTAAGTAACCCCGATCCGTCCCTAAGTGACCACGATACGTCCCCCCCGATCCGTCCCTTAGTGACCCCGATCCGTCCCTTAGTGACCCCGATCCGTCCCTTAGTGACCCCGATCCGGCCCTTAGAGACCCCGATCTGTCCCTTAGAGACCCCGATCCGTCCTTAGTGACCCCGATTCGTCCCCCCGATCCGTCCCTTAGTGACCCCGATCCGTCCCTTAGAGACCCCGATCCGTCCCTTAGAGACCCCGATCGTCCCTTAGTGACCCCGATCCGTCCCTTAGAGACCCTGATCCGTCCCTTAGAGACCCCGATCCGTCCCTTAGTGACCCCGATCGTCCCTTAGTGACCCCGATCCGTCCCTTAGAGACCCCGATCCGTACTTTAGTGACCCCGATCTGTCCCTTATTGACCCCGATCGTCCCTTAGTGACCCCGATCCGTCCCTTAGTTACCCCGATCCGTCCCTGAGAGACCCCGATCCATCCCTTAGAGACTCCGATCCGTCCCTTAGTGATCCCGATCGTCCCTTCGAGACCCCGATCCGTCCCTTAGTGACCCCGATCCGTCCCTTAGAGACCTCGATCCGTCCCTTAGGGACCCCGATCCGTCCCCCCCGATCCGTCCCTTAGTGACCCCGATCCGTCCACCCCGATCCGTCCCTTAGAGACCCCAATCGTCCCTTAGTGACCCCGATCCGTCCCTTAGTGACCCCGATACGTCCCCCCCGATCCGTCCCTTAGTGACCCCGATCCGTCCCCCCGGTCGGTGCCTTAGTGACCCCGATCCGTTTCTTAGTGACCCCGATCCGTCCCCCCGATCCGTCCCTTAGAGACCCCGATCCGTCCCTTAGTGACCCAGATCCGTCCCTCCGATCCGTCCCTTAGTGACCCCGATCCGTCCCTTAGTGACCCCGATCCATCCCTTAGTGACCCCCATCCGTCCACCCGATCCGTCCCTTAGACACCCCGATCCGTCCCTTAGTGTCCCCGATCCGTCCCCCCGATCCATCCCTTAGAGACCCCGATCCGTCCCTTAGTGACCCCGATCCGTCCCTTAGTGACCCCGATCCGTCCCCCTGATCCATCCCTTAGTGACCCCGATCCGTCCCCCCGATCCGTCCCTTAGTGACCCCGATACGTCCCTTAGAAACCCCGATCCGTCACTTAGTGACACCGATCCGTCCCTTAGAGACCCCGATCTGTCCCTTAGAGTCCCCGATCCGTCCCTTAGTGACCCCGATACGTCCCTTAGAGACCCCGATCCGTCCCTTAGTGACCCTGATCCGTCCCTTAGTGGCCCCGATCCGGCACTTAGTGACCCCGATCCGTCACTAAGGGACGCGGGGG
>NW_027600593.1:0-12887 GCF_964194155.1 Cetorhinus maximus | reverse complement strand
TCCAGAGATAGGGAGGGGTGTAGGGGCTGGAGGAGGTTACAGGGATAGGGAGGGGTGTAGGGGCTGGAGGTGGTTACAGAGATAGGGAGGGTTGTCGGGGCTGGAGGAAGTTACAGAGATAGGGAGGGTTGTAGCGGCTGGAGGAGGTTACAGATATAGGGAGGCGTGTTGGGGCCGGAGGGGGTTACAGTGTTTGGGAGGGGTGTAGGGTCCGGAGGAGGTTACATAGATAGGGAGGGTTGTTGGGGCTGCAGGAGGTTACAGAGTTAGGGAGGGTTGTAGGGGCTGGAGCAGGTTACAGAGATAGGGAGAGTCCCAGTGAGAGAGAGGGGGAGGATGTTAGAGAGAGGGAGGGAGGGTGTGAGAGAGAGAGGGGGGTTGTGCGAGCGAGAGGGAGGGTGTGAGAGAGGGAGTGTGTGAGAGAGAGAGTGGGTGTGTGTGAGAGAGAGGGTGTGAATGGAAGAGAGGGATGGTGTGAGTGAGAGAGAGGGAGCGTGTGAGAGAAAAAGTGGGAGGGTGTGAAAGAGAGAGAGAGGGTGTGAGTGAGAGAGAGGGTGTGACTGAGAGAGAGAGAGGGTGTGAGTGAGAGAGAGAGAGGGAGGGTGTGAGAGAGAGAGAGGGAGGGTGTGAGAGAGAGAGAGGGAGGGTGTGAGAGAGAGAGAGGGAGGGTGTGTGTATGAGCGAGAGAGGGAGGGTGTGTGTGTGAGAGAGAGAGGGAGGGTGTGGGAGAGAGGGAGGGAGGGTGTGTGAAAGAGAGAGAGAGGGTGTTTGAGAGAGAGAGGGAGGGTGTGAGAGAGAGAGAGGGTGTGTGAGAGAGAGAGGGAGGGAGTGTGAGAGACAGGGAGGTTGTGTGTGAGAGAGAGAGGGTGTGTGAGAGAGAGAGAGAGAGAGAGGGAGGGAGTGTGAGAGTGAGAGAGAGGGACGGTGTGAGAGTGAGAGAGAGGGAGGGTGTGAGAGAGAGAGAGGGAGGTTGTGTGTGAGAGAGTGAGAGGGTGTGTGAGAGAGGGAGGGTGTGAGAGTGAGAGAGAGGGAGGAAGGGTGTGTGAGAGAGGGAGGAATGGTGTGTGAGAGTGAGAGAGAGGGAGGGTGTGTGAGAGAGAGAGAGAGGGAGGGAGTGTGAGAGTGAGAGAGAGAGAGGGTGTGTGAGAGAGGGAGGGAGGGAGTGAGAGAGTGAGAGAGAGGGAGGGTGTGTGAGAGAGGGAGGGTGTGAGAGTGAGAGAGAGGGAGGAAGGGTGTGTGAGAGAGAGAGGGACTATGAGTGAGAGGGATAGGGAGACTATGACAGAGAGAGAGGGAGGGAGGGTGGTAAGAGAGAGAGGGAGGGTGTGTGTGAGAAAGAGAGAGTGTGAGAGGGAGGAATGGTGTGTGAGAGGGATAGGGAGACTATGAGTGAGAGAGAGAGGGAGGGAGTGTGAGAGAGAGGGAGGGAGGGCGTGAGAGAGAGAGAGGGAGGGTGTGAGAGTGAGAGAGAGGGAGGAAGTGTGTGAGAGAGATAGGGAGACTATGAGTGAGAGAGAGAGAGGAAGGGTGTGTGAGAGAGAGAGAGAGGGAGGAAGTGTGTGAGAGAGAGATAGGGAGACTATGAGTGAGGGAGAGAGGGGAAGGGTGTGTGTGAGAGAGAGGGAGGGTGTGTGAGAGGGAGGGGGAGTGTGAGAGGGAGGGGGAGTGTGAGGAGAGGGAGGGAGGGTGTGAGAGAGAGAGGGAGGGAGGGTGTGTGAGAGAGAGAGGAGTGAGAGAGGGAGGAAGGGTGTTTGAGAGAGATAGGGAGACTATGAGCGAGAGAGAGAGAGGAAGGGGTGTGAGAGAGAGAGATAGGGAGACTATGAGTGAGAGAGAGAGAGGTAGGGAGAGTGTGTGAGAGAGAGAGAGAGACTATGAGTGAGAGAGAGAGGAAGGTGTGTGAGAGAGGGAGAGTGAGAGAGGGAGCAAGTGTGTGAGAGAGAGATAGGGAGACTATGAGTGAGAGAGAGGGAGGTAGGGAGAGTGTGTGAGAGAGAGAGAGACTATGAGTGAGAGAGAGAGAGGAAGGGTGTGTGAGAGAGAGAGAGAGAGTGAGAGAGGGAGGAAGTGTGTGAGTGAGAGATAGGGAGACTATGAGTGAGAGAGAGGGAGGTAGGGAGAGTGTGTGTGAGAGAGAGAGACTATGAGTGAGAGAGAGAGGAAGGGTGTGTGAGAGAGATAGGGAGACTATGAGTGAGAGAGAGGGAGAGTGAGAGAGAGGGAGGGTGTGAGTGAGAGAGGGTGTGTGAGAGAGAGAGGGAGGTAGGGAGGGAGTGTGAGAGAGTGAGGGAGTGTGTGAGAGAGAGAGAGGGAGTCTCCTGTCCTTGGCTGGTTTATCTCTTCCGCAAGGTCTGTCTGTGTGTCTGTGTGTCTGCCTCCTGGCTCTCTTCCCAGCCACTGTGACGATGTGAGCTCCATCGAGAGGGCTGGGACTCTCTCCCACTCCGACTCTCTCCCACTCCGGGACCAGGAACACGCTGAATCCCCAGGGAGGATCCCCAGGTTCCTGCCCTCTCCATCGAGCTCAGTGAGTATAACCCTGTCTCCTCTCCCCAGCCCTGTCTGCAGTTTAACATCCCACCCCCCACTCTCTCTCTCTCTCTCTCTCGCTGTGAAAACCTCAATCTCTGTTCCTCAATTCAGTTATTTTTAGAAACTCTTGGCTCTCTCCCCATTTTCTGTCTCACACTCTCTGCCTTTCTCACTCTCTCTCTCTCTCTCTGTCTCTCTCTGTCTCTGTCTCTCTCTCTGTGTCTCTCTCTGTCTCTGTCTCTCTCTCTCTCTCTGTCTCTCTCTGTCTCTGTCTCTCTCTGTGTCTCTCTCTGTCTCTCTGTCTCTGTCTCTCTCTGTGTCTCTCTCTGTGTCTCTCTCTCTGTCTGTGTCTCTGTCTCTGTCTCTCTCTGTGTCTCTCTCTCTGTCTGTCTCTCTGTCTCTGTCTCTCTCTGTCTCTCTGTCTCTGTCTCTCTCTGTGTCTCTCTCTCTGTCTGTCTCTCTGTCTCTGTCTCTCTCTGTGTCTCTCTCTCTCTCTCTCTCTGTCTCTGTCTCCCTCTCTGTCTCTCTCTCTGTCTTCCAATTCTCTCTCTCCTCCCATTCTGTCTGTCTCTCTCTGTCTTTCTTGCTCTCTCTGTGAAAACACGAACTTCTGTCCCTCAATTAAGTTATTTTTATAATCACTTGGCTCTCTCCCCATTCTCTGTCTGTCTCTTTCTTTCTCTATCTCTCTCCCCATTCTCTGTCTGTCTCTCTTTCTTTCTCCATCTCTCTCCCCATTCTCTGTCTGTCTCTCTTTCTTTCTCCATCTCTCTTCCCATTCTCTGTCTCTCTTCTCCTGTCTCTCACTCTCTGTGTCTCTCTGCCTCTCTCACTCTTCCCATTCTCTCTCTCTCTCTCTCTCTCTGAAGTAATGAATTTCTGTTCCTCAAACATGTTATTTTTATAATCTCTTGATTCTCTCACTTCCCATTCTCTCTCTCTCTCTCTCTATCCTGCTCTCTCTCTCTCTCCCCTCTCACTTCCCATTCTCTCTCTCTCTCTATCCTGCTCTCTCTCTCTCTCCCCTCTCACTTCCCATTCTCTCTCTCTCTCTCTCTATCCTGCTCTCTCTCTCTCTCCCCTCTCACTTCCCATTCTCTCTCTCTCTCTATCCTGCTCTCTCTCCCCTCTCCCCTCTCACTTCCCATTCTCTCTCTCTCTCTATCCTGCTCTCTCTCTCTCCCCTCTCACTTCCCATTCTCTCTCTCTCTCTGTATCTCTCTCTGTCTGTCCTGCTCTCTCTCCCCTCTCCCCTCTCACTCCCCATCTCTCTCTCTCTCTCTCTGTATCTCTCTCTGTCTCTCTCCCTCTCTCTCTCAGCCTCCGCTCACTCTCCATCTCCCTCTCAGTATCTCGCTCTGTCTCTCTCTCCTTCTCACTCTCCCCTCTCTTCCTCTCTCCCCCTCTATCACTCTCCCTCTCTTTCTACTTCCCTCTCTTTATCTCTCCCTCTGTTTCTCTCTCTCTCTCTACCTCTCTCCCCCTCTCTCACTCACTATCTCTCCCTCTCTCCCCCTCTCACTCTCTCTCTTTCTGTCATCCTCTCTCTCTATCTTGCTCTCAGACTCTCTCTCTGTCCCGCTCTTTCTCCACACTCCCCCTCCCTTCCCCATCAGTCACACCCTCTCCCTCTCCCCGTCTATACTCTTCTCTCTCACTCTTTCTCTTTCTCTCACACTCTCTCTCCCTCTCTCTTTCTCTGGCTCTATCCCTCTCCTCTCTTCGATCTCATTTCTCCCCTCTCGCTCTGTCTCTCCTTCTCCCTGCAACCTCTCCTCTCTCTCGCTCTCTCTCCTACTCTCTCTCGTACTCTCTCTCTCTCTCTGTACCTGTCTCTTTGTACCTCTCCCTCTTTCCAATGGATTTATATTGTTGGGAATCTCTCAAAATGTTAAGCTCCCACAGAGAGGAACAGCCATAGACCCTCTGACAGTGCGGCGCTCCCTCAGTACTGACCCTCGGACAGTGCGGCTCTCGCTCAGTACTGACCCTCCGATAGTGCGGCTCTCCCTCAGTACTGACCCTCCGACAGTGTGGCGCTCCCTCAGCACTGACCCTCCGACAGTACAGCGCTCCCTCAGCGCTGACCCTCCGACAGTGCGGCTCTCCCTCAGCACTGACCCTCCGAATGTGCGGCGCTCCCTCAGTGCTGAGCAGCACAGAGCGCTCTTTCTGATATCGTGAATGTGCTGATACATATGAACGACCTAGACCTGGTTATACAGGGTAGAAATTCAGGGTTTGCAGTTGGGGTTAAGGTTGAGTGTGTCCAGTGAAACCAGGAGGAGTGAACAGCAACAGGCTTCAGGAGGGTACAGGGACTGAGTGGTGAGCTGGGCAGGCGAGTGGCAGTTACAGTTTAACACGGGGAAGGGTGAAGTGATAACAGTTTGGTGGGAATAATGAGGAGAGGCAACATTCACTACTACCCTCCTGTATCCCTCGGGATTGCGAATTCACTCGATCAAGCCTCCCACCCCTTCTCTCCCGGCACAACAGCCCCCACCCTCTCCAGCCGACCCTCACGGTTAAAGCTCCTCATCCCCTGGGTTGGGGTGGGGGGGGTCACCCTTGTGGCCCCACACCCTGCGCATCCTGCAACACGTGGGAGCAAGAGGGGGCCGTTCGGCCCGCTCAAATGCGCTCCGCCCGCTCGACGTGCCCCGGGGTAACCCCACAACTCTCCTGCCTTTCCCCCCACCATCCCCCCTCCCCCCACGGTAGCCCTCGATCCCCTCCCCGCCGATTTCAAAACCTGCCTCAGCCTCGAATGTGCGGAACTCCCGGCCTTCGGTTGGGTGGGGGGTGGGTGGGGTAAATAACTCCGCAGATGGACTACCCTCTGAGGGACGAGATTCCTCCTCATCTCTACCTCGAACGGGCCAAGACCCTCCCTCCAGTGCGGAGCCCGGGGACTAGGTGCAGTGTCCCAGGAGGGACCCGACTGTACACCTGGGCACAATTTCAACATGACGCCCTTACTCTCGTGCTCAGTGCCCCCCAACCCCATTACGAATAAAGCCTGCGATACCCTGGGCTTGACTGAGTGCCCTCTCTCTCTCTCTCTCTCCCTCTCCGCCTACCCTGCCTTCCCCCCTCCAATGGCTTGTGTACGTGTACACCCAGCTCCCTCTGCACTCCTGCTGTAGAGGAGGTGGGGTGAGCGCACAGGCGGAGAGAGTCGGGAGCGGGGAGCGGAGGAGTGCGAGTCCCTCTGATTTACGACGCTGACGCGTGATCTGGGCCAGACAAGGGGGCAGGGACCACAGAGGGCAGACTGTCGCTTCGGTTCAGGCACTCACTTCCCAGAATGAAAAGCAGAAGTTGGCCCGACATTCTGAAGAGGAAACTGCAGGCCCCGGGCTGGCCTGTCGATCGCCGGTACGCACAGGCCCTTCGGGTATCTAAAGAGCAACTGACACAGGTACCAGAGCAGATATAACACTGGAATCAGGAGAGATACACGGGAGGGGAGTGGTTATATTACTGGACTAGTGATCCAGAGAGATACAGGAGTGTAGTGGTTATATTACTGGACTAGTGATCCAGAGAGATACAGGAGTGTAGAGGTTATATTACTGGACTAGTAATCCAGAGAGATACAGGAGTGTCGTGGTTATATTACTGGACTAGTGATCCAGAGAGTTACAGGAGTGTAGAGGTTATATTACTGGACTAGTAATCCAGAGAGATACAGGAGTGTCGTGGTTATATTACTGGACTAGTGATCCAGAGGGATACAGGAGTGTAGTGTTTATATTACTGGACTAGTAATCCAGAGAGATACAGGAGTGTAGTGGTTATATTACTGGACTAGTGATCCAGAGAGATACAGGAGTGTAGAGGTTATATTACTGGACTAGTAATCCAGAGAGTTACAGGAGTGTAGAGGTTATATTACTGGACTAGTGATCCAGAGAGATACAGGAGTGTAGAGGTTATATTACTGGACTAGTAATCCAGAGAGATACAGGAGTGTCGTGGTTATATTACTGGACTAATGATCCAGAGAGATACAGGAGTGTAGTGGTTATATTACTGGACTAGTGATCCAGAGAGTTACAGGAGTGTAGTGGTTATATTACTGGACTAGTGATCCAGAGAGATACAGGAGTGTAGAGGTTATATTACTGGACTAGTGATCCAGAGAGATACAGGAGTGTCGTGGTTATATTACTGGACTAATGATCCAGAGAGATACAGGAGTGTAGTGGTTATATTACTGGACTAGTGATCCAGAGAGATACAGGAGTGTAGAGGTTATATTACTGGACTAGTGATCCAGAGAGTTACAGGAGTGTAGAGGTTATATTACTGGACTAGTGATCCAGAGAGTTACAGGAGTGTAGTGGTTATATTACTGGACTAGTAATCCAGAGAGATACACGGGAGGGGAGTGGTTATATTACTGGACTAGTGATCCAGAGAGTTACAGGAGTGTAGTGGTTATATTACTGGACTAGTGATCCAGAGAGTTACAGGAGTGTAGTGGTTATATTACTGGGGGTCTCTGAGTCCCACACAATTAGCTAACGCAGAACTAGGCCCGAGACGGAGCCTGGGGTTTTCCTGCTCTGTGGGGCGGGGGCTGGGGTGGGTAAACCGGCCGCCGATTTGACCGTTCTCTTTTCTTCTCTTGCCCTCGGCGTTGCAGATGGCGGCCTACGTGGCTGGATTCAGCCGGCTGGCCTCGGTGGCCGCGGGGACCCTGTCCACCAACCGGGGCATGACGCTGTGGTACGGCCTGATGGGCGTGCGCCTAGTGGCTGTCTTCGTGGCCGACCGGCCCTGGGACTCCCTCCGGACCGACTTCATCTGCAACGGGAGCGTCAGCCAGTACTGCTGGGCCACCTGCTTCAACCGCCACTTCGACTTCCCCATGGACGTCCTCTGGGACTTCAGCTACGTCCTGGCCTCTCTGCCCATCCTCTGCCTCTACCTGCTGGCGCCGGGCATGGAGCCGGCGCCCTCCGAGGAGCGGCTGAGCCCCCGGGCCCTGGGCCGGGCCGGCAGCCTGAGGCCCTGGGCCTCGGCCGCCTGCGCCCTGGCTTTGGCCGCCATCGAGGGGGCCTTCCTCTGGCTTCTGTTCCGGGTCCAGCTGCCCCTGGCGACGCCCGGCCCGGCCCTCTGCCTCTCCCCGGCCTGCCCGCAGCCCGTGACCTGCGGCCTCTTCGCCCAGGCCGAGAAGCTGGGCGCCATGGCCGCCCTGGCCTTCGCCTCGGCCCTCAACATCCTGGTGAGCCTGGCCTACATTGGCGTCACCTGCCTAACGGTGAGGAGTCGGGCGTGAGGCCCTCCTCCTCCCTGCCATGGCAACCGGGGTGGTGGTGGGGGGTCACGAATCGCTCTCTCCTGCCCCCACCACCCTCCGTTCCCCCCCCACCAGCCCCCCACCACCCGGGGCTCCGCTCTCCCCTCCTCCACCACCACCACCCCAGCCTTAATGCCCTTTGACCTCAAGGCCTGAGGTCTCCTTCGACCCCAGTCGCCTCAAGGCCCTCCTCCCTCGACCCCCTTCAGGCCTTCGAAGGCGGGGGCGGGAGGTGGGGTAGGGGGGTGGGGGAGGTAGGGGAATCTATCTCAGCCCCTCCTATTCCACCCCACTCCCCACTCCCCACCCCCACCCCCCACCGAACTACGCCAAGGCCCCAGGGTGAGCAGGGAACTCCCGTGCCCTGGGCCTCTCCGGCCTTCCCCTCCCCCTCCAGCCGCCCGCCACCTTCCTCAGGATCGTCCTCCACCCGCCCACCAACCCCTCCACCCACCCTCCATCCTCCGCCCCTCCCTCCACCCTGAGCTCAGTCGCCAACCCCCTCTCCACCCACCCCCCCCCTCTCGAATTCCACCCCTGACCAGGGCTCGGGAGGAGGAGGGGGATGACTCGGCGCTGTAGGCCGGGGATCGAGCCTAGCGGGGGTGTCGGGGTGGGGGCGGGGGGAGCCCGGCCTCTGAAGCCTGAGAGGCCTCAGGATCGGGCAAGTGGCGCGGCCCAGCTCCAGAAGTCAGGCCCGAGGCCTCTCCGGGTTGGAGACGCGAGGGTCGGCGGGTCAATCGACACTCCTCGCTGTGCCATTCTCTTCGGCCTTGGCCAACCCCCTCCCAGCGCCGAGCTCCACCTCAAAGGTCGCGAGAGACGAAGGGGTTCAAGGTGCTCGACCCTGAATGATCGTTGCTCCCTCGCTCATTGTCATCGTTCCAGAGCTAATAAATTTAGATTTGTGCTTCAATTGATGGTCCTCCTTTTTATTTTACCCCCCCACCCCCTTTGGGTTTAGGCCCCTTCTCTGACCAACAAGGGCTGATGGAGTCAGGCTTTTGGCCTATACCGGGGTGCGAGATCGGCCAACTTAGCGCTAGGCCCGAGATGGAGCCTGAGACTCGCTGCATGTGCTTGGGGAGGGACGCTGGGGAGGTGGTTAACTCATACCCGGTGCGAGATCGGCCAACTTAGCACTAGGCCCCAGATGAGGCCTGAACCTTGCTGAGTCTACCTTGGTGGGGGGCCGGGGGGAGGAGGTGGGGGCGGCTAACTCACACACTGAGTGCAAGATCGACAAACTTAGCACTAGGCCCACGTAGAGCCTGAGCCTTTCTGTCTGCACTTGGGAGGGGGTGCTGGGGAGGGCAGGTTAACTCATACACCGGGTGCGAGATCGGCCAACTTAGCACTAGGCCCCAGGTAGAGCCTGAGCCTTGATGTGTGTGCTTGGGAGGAGGGCTGGGTGGGGTGGTTAACTCAGACTCCAGGTGCGAGGTTGGCCAACATAGCACTAGGCCCCAGATGGAGCCTGAGCCTTGCTCTGTGTGCTTGGGAGGGGGGCTGTGGGATGGTTAACTCACACACCGGGTGCGGGATCAGCCAACTTGGCACTAGGCCCCAGATGGAGCCTGAGCCTTTCTGTGTGTGCTTGGGAGGAGGGCTGGGTGGGGTGGTTAACTCAGACTCCAGGTGCGAGGTTGGCCAACATAGCACTAGGCCCCAGATGGAGCCTGAGCCTCGCTGTATGTGCTTGGGAGGCGGTCTGGGGAGGGCTGGTTAACTCATACACCGGATGCGAGATCAGCCAACTTAGCACTAGGCCCCAGGTGGAGCCTGAGCCTTGCTGTGTGTCCTTGGGGAGGGGGACTGGGGGTGTTGACTAACTCACACCGGGTGGAAGGCCGATGAGCTCAGCACTAGGGCCTCAGATGGAGCCTGAGCTTTGCTGTGTGCGCTTTGGGGGCTGGGGAGGGTGCAGGTTTCCGGGAGAGGTGGGGGGGAATGCTGCTAACTCTCACACACCGGGTGTGCGATCGGCCAACTCAGCACCAGGCCCGAAACGGAGCCTGGACATTTCCTGCCGTGCGTCTGGGTGAAGGTGGGTTGCGGCAGCCCGATCGGCAGCTCTAGGCCCCCGCGGTGAAGCCTGGGCCTACCTCCCACAATTCAGCCCAGAGGCGGGGCTGGCTTCGTGGCGAGGCGAGGTGGGAGGCCAACACGGAACGACCTACTCCCCGGCCCTGCCCGGGGGTTGGGTGGGGGGGGGGAGGAAACGGGCTCTGTGTTGGCGCTCGGACGCGGGAGTGGCCAGGCCTGAGGCCTGCTGGTGGACGTTCATGAGGGGAAGCGGGAGGTGGGGGGAACCAAGGCCTCCCCGGGTGGATTTTGAGCGTCAAGGGCTTGTGCTGGGGAGAGCTGGTGGAGTCTAGCTGGAGGCCTTTCGGCCCCTCAATCCTGTCCCACTGGGGTACAACCCTTCTTGGCACCGGCGATCGGCCTTGGAGGCCTCCTGTCTGGCCTGACTCTCTCTCTCTCTCTCTCTCTCTGCTCAGGGATCGATCAGGCCAGGAGGAGAGGGAGGTTGGCGGGTTGGGGAAGAGGTGACGAAATCCGTTCTGGGAGCCCAGGGAGGAGTGAGTGAACTCTGCTCAGTGTTTGAACAGGGCAGGAGCCCAGCAGTGTTGACTGAACCCTGGCCTGACGGGAATTCCCGTCACTGCTGCTCTGTGGTTTGGACTGCGCACTGGACAATGCAGGATCTGCCTCTCCTGCTAGGCCTCTGCCTCCTACTCCAGCCCACGGTGTCAGGTAAAGAGGGGCGTCCTCCCTCTCCCTCTCACACACCCAGCACCACCACCGACCCGGGGAAGGGGCGTGAGGGGGGAGAGGGAGGGCGTGTGGAGGGGGAGAGGGAGGGCGTGCGGAGGGGGAGAGGGAGGGCGTGCAGAGGGGGAGAGGAGATGGAGGGAGAGGGAGTGAGGGATTGGAGATGGAGGGAGAGGGAGAGAGGGGTTGGAGATGGAGGGAGAGGGAGAGAGGGATTGGAGATGGAGGGAGAGGGAGGGAGCGATTGGAGATGGAGGAAGAGGGAGTGAGGGATTGGAGATGGAGGGAGAGGGTGTGAGGGATTGGAGATGGAGGGAGAAGAAGTGAGGGGTTGGAGATGGAGGGAGAGGAATACAAGGATTGGAGATGGAGGGAGAAGGTGTGAGGGTTTGGAGATGGAGGGAGAGGGAGAAAGGTATTGGAGATGGAGGGAGAGGGGGATTGGAGATGGTGGGAGAGGGAGAGAGGGATTGGAGATGGAGGGAGAGGGAGAGAGGGATTGGAGATGGAGGGAGAGGGAGAGAGGGATGGATTGGAGATGGAGGAAGAGGGAGTGAGGTATTGCAGATGGAGGGAGAGGGAGAGAGGTATTGGAGATGGAGGGAGAGGGAGTGAGGTATTGCAGATGGAGGGAGTGGGAGAGAGGGATTGGAGATGGAGGGAGAGGGTGTGAGGGATTGGAGATGGAGGGAGAGGGAGAGAGGGATGGATTGGAGATGGAGGGAGAGGGTGTGAGGGATTGGAGATGGAGGGAGAGGGAGTGACATATTGCAGATGGAGGGAGTGTGAGAGACAGATTGGAGATGGAGGGAGAGGGAGTGAGGTATTGCAGATGGAGGGAGAGGGAGAGAGGGATTGGAGATGGAGGGAGAGGGAGAGAGGGATTGGAGATGGAGGGAGAGGGAGAGAGGGATGGATTGGAGATGGAGGAAGAGGGAATGAGGTATTGGAGATGGAGGGAGAGGGAGAGAGGAATTGGAGATGGAGGGAGAGGGAGTGAGGTATTGCAGATGGAGGGAGAGGGAGAGAGGGATTGGAGATGGAGGGAGAGGGTGTGAGGGATTGGAGATGGAGGGAGAGGGAGTGAGTTATTGGAGATGGAGGTAGAGGATGTGAGGGATTGGAGATGGAGGGAGAGGGAGTGAGGGTTTGGAGATGGAGGGAGAGGGAGGGAGGGATTGGAGAAGGAGAGAGAGGGAGTGAGGTATTACAAATGGAGGGAGAGGGTGTGAGGGTTTGGAGTTGGAGGGAGAGGGAGAGAGGGATTGGAGATGGAGGGAGAGGGAGTGAGGGATTGGAGTTGGAGCAAGAGGGAGTGAGGTATTGGAGATGGAGGGAGAGGGAGAGAGGGATTGGAGTTGGAGGGAGAGGGAGAGAGGGATTGGAGATGGAGGGAGAGGGAGTGAGGTATTGGAGATGGAGGGAGAGGGAGAGAGGTATTGGAGATGGAGGGAGAGGGAGTGAGGTATTGCAGATGGAGGGAGAGGGAGAGAGGTATTGCAGATGGAGGGAGTGGGAGAGAGGGATTGGAGATGGAGGGAGAGGGAGTGAGTTATTGGAGATGGAGGGATAGGGTGTGAGGGGTTGGAGATGGAGGGAGAGGGAGTGAGGTATTGGAGATGGAGGGAGAGAATGTGAGGGATTGGAGATAGAGGGAGAGGGAGTGAGGGTTTGGAGATGGAGGGAGAGGGAGGGAGGCATTGGAGATGGAGAGAGAGGGAGTGAGGGATTGGGGATGGAGCGAGAGGGAGTGAGGGACTGGACATGGAGGGAGAGGGAGTGAGGGATTGCAGATGGAGGGAGAGGGAGTGAGGGATTGTAGTTGGAGGGAGAGGGAGAGAGGTATTGGGGATGAAGGGAGAGGGAGAGATGGATTGGAGATGGAGGAAGAGGGAGTGAGGTATTGCAGATGGAGGGAGAGGGAGAGGGGAATTGGAGATGGAGGGAGAGGGAGAGAGGGATTGGAGATGGTGGGAGAGGGAGTGAGTTATTGCAGATGGAGGGAGAGGGAGAGAAGGATTTGAGATGGAGGGAGAGGGTGCGAGGGATTGGAGATGGAGGGAGAGGGAGTGAGGGATTGGAGATGGAGGGAGAGGGAGTGAGGGATTGGAGATGGAGGGAGAGGGAGTGAGGGATTAGAGATGGAGGGAGAGGGAGAGAGGGATTGGAGATGGAGGGAGAGGGAGAGAGGGACTGGGCATGGAGGGAGAGGGAGTGAGGGATTGCAGATGGAGGGAGAAGGAGTGAGGGACTGGGCATTGAGGGAGAA
>NW_027600592.1:0-12899 GCF_964194155.1 Cetorhinus maximus | reverse complement strand
TCTCTCTGTTTGTCTGTCCATCTATCTATATATCTATCAGTCTATGTGTCCATCTATCTATATATTTATCTCCGTCTTTTTGTATTTCTCTCTCCCTCTCTATTTCCCTCTGTCTCTCTCCCCCTCTAGCACAGTCGCTCTGTTTTATCTCTCTCTCCCTCTTTATCTGTGCCTCTTTCTCTGTGTCTCTATCTCTCACTCTTTCCTTGTCACTCTTTGGCTCTTGCTGCCTCTTTCCTTTCATCTTTCCTCTCTCAATGTATTTCTCCCTCTTTCTCTCTCTTTGTGTCTATCTCTGTCTTCTTCGGATTCACTCTCCCTCCCTCCACCTCAGTCTCTCACTCTTTTTCTCTCTGTTCTCGTTCCCTCTTCCAATTTCGCTTTCACTATCTTTCTCGCTTGCTAAACACCCCTTTGTCTAATTCATGGTCTCTCTCTCTCTCTGCCTCTGCCTGTCTGTATGCCTCTCCCTCTCTCTTGCCCTTTCTCTCTCCCTCTCTCTCTCTGCCACTCTACCTTTCTCTTTCTCTCTCCCACTCTCACACACTCTCTTTGTTTGTCTGTCTGTCTGTCTGTCTCTCTCTCTCTCTCTCTGTGCTTCTCTCTCTGTGTCTCTAGCTCTCATTCTTTCTTTCTCGCCCTATGGCTTTTGCTGTCTCTTCCTCTGTAATCTCCTTATGTCACACTATCCCTCTCTTTATCTTTGTTTCTCCATCTATGTATCCATCTTTCACTCTATGCCTCACTCTCGCGCCCTTTTTCTCTGTCTATCTCTCTTTCTATATTTTCTCTCTTTCCTTCTTCGACTCTCGGTTTATCTCTCTTTCTCGCTTGCTGAACACCCCTTCGTCTATTTCATGGTCTCTCTCTCACTCTCTCTGACTCGTCTTCTCTGCCTCTGCCTATTTGATTGCGTCTTGATCTCTCCTCCCCTTTATTTCTCTCTCCCAAATTCTCTCACACTTTCACACTATCTAATTCGCTCTCTCCCTATCCAGCTCTTTGTGTCCATCTCTCAAGTTGTCGGTTTCTCATTTCTCTCATTATCCCTTTCAAATTGTGCGCCTAACTTTGTCTCTCTCTTTGCCTCTCTCTCTGTTTTCTCTCCCCCCTCTCTATTTTTCAAACTCTCGCTCTCTCTCTTGCTGTGAGTCTAACTCTCACTTTCTCCTCCTCCCTCGCGCTCCCTTTCTCAGAGCGCTTCCACCTCTCTATCTATCTCACTCACTCACTTTCTCTCTCGCCCTTTGTCATAGACTCTCTATCCCTCCTTCTACCTCTTACACTCATTCTCTCTGCCTGTCTCTCTCTCCCTCTCTCTCTCTCTATATGTCTCCCTCTCTGCCTCAAAATCTCTACCTCTCCCATCAACTCTCTCCTTTTCTCCCTTTCGATTGACCTCTCTCTCTCTCAGCACTCTCTATCATTTTTCTGCTTGGCTGCATACATGTTTCTGTGTACGTGCTTCTCTCTTTCTATTATCTGCCTTTCAAACTCTAAAATTCCCATTGTCTCTTTCTCTCCTTATCTCTTTCTCTCTCTCTCTCTCTCTCTGTGAATGTGGTTTACTATGAGCGTGCCTGTGTGTGTGTGTGTGTGTGTGTGTGTGTGTGTGTGTGTGTGTGTACGCGCGCGTGTGTCTTTGGGTCTCTATCTCTATCTTTCACTTTTCTCTGTCTCTTTCAATCTGTGTGCGTATCTCTGTGTGCCTTTCCCATCTCTTGCTTTCCTTTGCAGTTCAGCTTCCTCTATCTGCCTCCCTGGTTGTCCGTCTGCCTGTCTACCTATCTGCCCATCTATTTATCTATCTATCTAAACTACCTGTATATGTGCCTCTCTGTCTCTCGGTCTCTCTGCCTATCTATCAATCTATCTATCTGTCTATCTGACTATTTAACTCTGTATTTTTGTATATCTGCCTCTCTCCTTCTCAGTCTCTCTCTTTCCCTCTCTATCTCTCTCTGTCTCTATTCACCTCTCAAGCATTATCTCTCTTTGTCTGTCTGTCTCTCTCTCTTTCTCTCACTCTCTCTGTGTCTCTATCTCTCACTCTTTTCTTGTCGCTCTATGTCTTTCTCTCCCACCTTACTCGCTCATTCTGTCTCTCTTCCTCCCTTTCTTTCTCTCTCTCTCTCTACGTATCAAATGAATCTCTCTCTTTCTTTGTCTCTATGTTCTTTTTCCCTCTCTTGCTGTAGCTTTCTCTCTCTTTCTCGCTTGCTAAACTTCCCTTTGTCTATTTCATGTTCTCCCTCTCTCTCTCTGCAATCTCTTCTCTGCCTCAGCCTGTCTGTATGTCTCTCCATCTCTCTTTCCCTTTCTTCCTCTTTCTCACTTTCTCCCTCCCATCCTATCTCTCCCTCTCCGTCCATATCTCACTTTTTCACTCTGTCTCATTCTCTCTCTGTCTCTCTCTCTCTCTGTCTCGCTTTCGCACTGTTTGTCTAACTCTGTTTCTCTCTTTGGCCTCTCATTCTCTTTTATCCCCCTCTCATTTCCAATTTTACTCTCCCTCTGTCTCCCTATCTCTCCTTCTCTTTCGCACTCTCTCTGTGTCACTCTCACTGTGTCTCCAAATATCACTCCCTCCGTCTCCCTCTGCTGCCCTCAATCAGTGTGTTTACGCCCCTGTCTCTCCATTCTCTTCCTCTCACTATCTGTGTGTCTCCCTCTCTCTCTCTCACACACACTCTCTCTCTCCTATCTCTTTCAATCTCTCATTCTCTCTGCCTGTCTCTCACTATTTCTCTCTCTGCCTCATTTTCTCTTTCTCGTCCAGCAACCCTCTCTATTTAGCCCTTCCGATGGCCCCCTCTCTCTCCCTCTCTCACTTTCACTCTCTGCCTCTCTACTTCACTCTATCTGTCTCGCCTCTAGCACAATGTTTCTGCTTCTCTCTCTCTCTCTCTCTCTCTCTCTTTATCTCCCTCTCTGCCCCATCCTCTCTTTCTCTCCCGTCAACTCTCTCTTCTTCTCCCTTACAATCGTCCTGTCTCTCAGCCCTCTCTCTTTCTCTCTTTTTCTCTGTGGGTGGCAACGTGTTAGTGTGTATGTGTTTCTTTCTTTATATCCTCTGCCTCTCTCACTATATAATTCCCTTTGAATTTCTCTGTTCATCTCTCTCTCTCTCTGTGTGAGTGTGTGTGAGTAAGTGTGTGTCCGTGTTTGTGTGTGTGTGTGTTTGTTTCGGTCAGTCTCTATCTCTATCTCTCGCGCGTCTCTCTGTCTCTTCTAATATTTCTGCATATGTCTGTGTGTCTTTCCGCCTCTCTTGCTTTGCTTTGCAGTCCCTCTCGCTCTATCTCCATTTCTGTCTATCCATCCATCTACCCATTCATGCATCTAACTTTCTTTCTATCTATCTATCTATCTATCTATCTATCTATCTATCTATCTATCTATCTATCTATCTATCTATCTATCTATCTATCTATCTATCTATCTATCTATCTATCTATCTATCTATCTATCTATCTATCTATCTATCTATCTATCTATCTATCTATCTATCTATCTATCTATCTATCTATCTATCTATCTATCTATCTATCTATCTATCTATCTATCTATTTACCTCTGTCTTTTTGGATCTTTGTCCTTCTCTCCCTCCCTCTCTGTCCCTCTCTGTCTCTATCCCCCTCTCAAGCTCTCTCTCTCTATCCCTCCCTCTCTCTCTCTCTCTCTCTTCCTCTCTTTCTCAATGCTGTGTCTCTATCTCTCACTCTTTGCTTGTTGCTCTATAGCTCTCGCTGACTCTTTCTCTCCCTCTTTATTCTCTCAATGTGTCTCTCTCCCTCTCTTTCTCTCCATCTTTCCCTCTGCGTATCTATCTTGCCTATCTCTCTTTGTCTCTCTGTTCTCTTTCCATCTTTCATCCTCGCTTTCTCTATCTTTCTCGCTTGCTAAACTTCACTTTGTCTATATAATGGTCTACCTCTCTCTCTCTGTGCCACTTCTTCTCTGCCTCTGCCTGTCTGTATGTCTCTCCCTCTCTATTTCCCTTTTATTCTCTCTCTCACTTTCTCCCTCCCATCATATCTCTATCTCTTGCTGCGTCCACCTCTCACTTTGTCTCTTTGTCTCATTCTCTCTCTGTCTCTCTCTCTCTGTCTCACTCGCACTTATTGTCTAACTCTGTCTCTCTCTTTGGCCTCTCTCGCACTTTTCTCTCCCCTTCTCTCATTTCCAATTTTACTCTCTCTGTCTATTCCAGTCTCTCCATCTCTCCCCCCCTTTCTCCTCTCTCCCTCACTCTCTGTGTCGCTCTCACTGTGGCTCTAAATCTCACTGACTCCAATCCCTCTGCCTCCCTCCGTCGATTGGTTACGCCTCACTCTGCATTCCTTTTCTCTCATTATCTGTATACCTCTCTCTTTCTCGTTCTCTTTCTCTCTCACCATGTGTCACACACTATGTCTCTCTCCTTTCCCTCTCTCAAACTTCCATTCGCTCTCTCTTTCTCTCTCTCTCTGCCTCACCCTCTCTTTCTCTCCTAGCATCTCTCTCTTTTTCTCCCTTTCGATGGCCGTCTTTCTCTCAGCCCTCTCTGTATTCCTGTGTGAGTGTCTACGCCTGTGTGTGCATGCGTTTCACTTTCTTATCCTCTGCCTCTCACAATCTAAAATTCCCTTTTTCCCTTTCTCTCCATCTCTCTCTCTCTCTCTCTTTCCGTGTGTGTGTGTGTGTGTCTGTGTCGGTGCTTCTTTATCTCTCTCTATCTCCCAGGTTTATCTGTCTCTTCCAATCTGTGTGTGTGTATCTCTGTCTGTCTTTCCGCCTTTCTTGCTCACGTTCTCAGTCCCTCTCCCTCTACCTGCCCGTCTGTCTCTCTGTCTGCCGGTCTGTCTATCTGTCTGTCTATCTGTCTATCTACCTATCTCTGCCTTTTTGTATAATTGCCTTCTTCCACTCTCTCTCTCTCAGCTACTCTATCTCTCCCTGTCTCTAACCCCTCTCACACCATATTTCTCTGTGTCTCTCTGTCACTCTCACTCTCTGTCAATCCCTCTCTCTCTCTATCTGTGCTTCTATCTCTCACTCTTTCCCTCCTGCTCTCTGACCCTCGCTATGTCCATCTCTTCCTCTTTACTCTCTTTATGTCTCGCTCTCCCTCAATTTCTCTCTATCTCTCCATCTGCGTATCAATTTCTGACTCTCTCTACATCACTGTCTCACCCTAGTTCTCAGTCTATCTCTCTTTTTGTCTCTGTTCTTCTTCCCTCTTCCACTCTCGCTTATTTCTATTTCTCGCTTGCTAACCTTCCCTTTGACTATTTCAGTGCCTTTCTCTCTGCCTGCTCTTCTTTGCCTCTACCTGCATGTTTGTCTCTCCCTCTCTCCTTCACTTTCTTTCTCTCTCTTACGTTCTATCTCGCTTACTTTCTATCGCTCTTTCTCTCTAACTTTGTCTCTCTGTCTCATTCTCTCCCTGTCTCTCACTGACACTGTCTACCTAACTCTATCTCTCTCTTTGCCTCTCTCTCTCCCTTTCTCTCTCTCTCTCTCTCTACCCAGCTCTCAGTCTCTCTTGCTGTGTCTCCAACTCTCACTCTCTCCTTCTCCCTCTATCTCCAGCTCTCAGTGCGCTTCCTTGTCTCTCTCTATTCTCTGTCTCTCACTCTCACTCACGCTCTCCCTCTTTCACTTTCTTTCTCGCCTTATGTCATGCACTCTGCCTCCCATCTCCCTCTTTCACTCTCATTCTCTCTACCTATCTCTCTCTCTCTCTGCCTCATCCTTTTATTCTCTCCCAGTGACTAGCTCTTCTACCTTTCGTTGGCCTTTTCACTCTCAGCCCTCTCTCTCCATTTTTCTGTGTCTGTGCCTTCATGTTTGTGTGTATGTGCTTCTCCCTTCCTGTCCTCTGCCTCTCTCACTCTAAATTTGCCTCTCTCATTCTCTCAATCACTCTCTCCCAACTGTGTGGGTGTGTGTCTGTGTGTGTCTGTGTCAGCGTTTCTCTGTTCCTCAATGTGTGTACTTATTTCTGTGTGTATTTTCGCTTCTCTTGCTTACCTTCTCAGTCCCTCTCCCTCTATCTGCCTTTCTGCTTCTCTATCTGTCTATCTGCCTATCTATATATCTACCCGTCTATATATCTGTGTGTCTGTCTGCCTATCTATATATCTACCTGTCTATATATCTGTGTGTCTGTCTGCCTATCTATATATCTACCTGTCTATATATCTACCTGTCTATATATCTATGTGAGTGTGTGTGTGTCTTTCTGTCTCTGTCTATCTACCTCTCTACCTTTCCATACAATTATGTACCTACTTCTGACTTTTTGTATCTCTTCCATCTCACTCTCTCTCTCTCCCACCCTCTCTATCTCTCTCTCTCTCTCTATCTTTCTCCGTCTCACTTCCACTCTCGCACACTCCCTCTGTTTCTCTGTCTGTCTCTCTCTCTCTCTATGCGCCTCTCTTTCTGAGCCCCTTGCTCCCATTGTTTCCATGTTGCTCTATTCCACTCGCAGTCTCTTTCTCTTCCCTCTATTCTCTCTCTATGTCTCTGTCTCCCATTCTTTCTATCTAACTCTCTCGTCTCTATCTCCTTCTCTATCTGCATCACTCTCTCACCCTCCTTCTCAGCCTATCACTCCCTCTTCCACTCTCGGTTTCTTTTTCTTTCTCGCTTGCTAAACGTCCCTTTCTCTGTTTCTTTCTCTCTATTTATTTCTTTCTATGTATCTCAATGCTTCTTCTTCTATACCTGTGCCTGCCTGTTTGTCCCTCTCTTCCATTTTCTCTTTATTTCTCGATCTCACTTTCTCTTTCATTTTCTCTCTATCTGCCTCACTCTCCAACTCTCTCTGTGTCTATCACTCACGTTGTCGTTCTGTTTTATTCTATCTAAGCCTCTCTCTCTGACACCGTGTGCCTAACTCTATCTCCCCCTTTGCCTCTATCTCATTTCTCTCCCTCTCTCTCACTTTCTCTCTCCCTTTCTTTCCCTTTGATCTCATTCGCTGTGCCTCAAATCTCACTCTCTCCTCCTCCTCTTACTCACTCTTTCAGTGCACTTCCACCTCTCTCTCCCTCCCTCTCTATTTCTCACTCTCTCAGTCTCTCTCTAACTCTTTCTCTCTCACTCTCTTTTACTCTCTTTTCCTTTCTCTTTTGCGTAATGTCATACACTGTGTCACTCTCATTCTCCCTCCTTCACGCTCTCATTCTCTCTGTCTGTTCCTCTGTATCTCTCTCTCTATCGCTCTCTGCCTCACCCTCTCTTTCCATTCCAGGGACTCTGTATTTTTCTCCCTTTTAAGCGTGGTCATTCTTCAGCCCTCTCTCTCTCTCTTTCTGTATGGTTGTCTACGTGTGTGTGTGCGTTTTTCGCTATGTCTGTCCATGCCTCTCACTCTAAAATTAATTTTGCTTATTTTTCTCCACCTCTCTCTCTCCCTCTCTCTTTCTTTCCCTCTCTCTCCGTCTGTCTCTCACAATGTCTCTCTGTTTCTCTGTCTCATTTTCTCTCTCCCAGTCTGTCTCCCACTCTTTGTGCCTAACTCGTGCTCCCTCTCTGTCTCGCTTTCTTATCTCGCTCTTCTCTCTTTTTCAATCTCTCTCTCTCTCTCCCTCTCTCTCTCTCCCACTCTTTCTCTCTCTCTCTTCACGGTGTCTCTCTCACTGTGTCCCTTAAGGTCACTGTGATCTAATCCCTCTTCATCCCTCTCTTGTTTCCTTCCCGCCTCTCTCTATATTCGCACGCACACTCTCTCTCTCTCGTGTCTCGATGTCACACAATCATTCGATCTCTTATTTTCCCTCTTTCGCTCTCTCATTCTCTCTGCCTATCTTTCTTTCTTTCTTTCTCTTTCTCTCTACCTCTCTTTCTCTTTCTCTCTCTCCCTCCCACTCTCTCTCTCTGTGTCTCTGTGGCTGTATCTCCTTCTCTCACTCTTGCATTATCCCTCTGCATTCCTCCATGGGTATCGTTCTGCCTCTCTATTCTCTCTTTCATTTTGTATATCTTCCCTCTGTAAGTCCCCCTGTCTGTCTCTCTGCCTGTCTCCCCGTTTGTCCCTTACTCTCTCCATCCATCAACATTTATATCTCTTTCTCTTTCTCTGCCTCTCTCCGTCTCTCCCTCTCTGCCGATGTCTCAGCCCACCCACGATCTCTCAGTCCCTCTCTGTCTTTGCCCATATCTCTCGCCCCACCCCCACTCGCTCTCTCTCTTTCATTTTTGCTCTTTCGCACTACATGCCTGATCCTTTCTTCCTCCTCCCCCTCATCCTGCTCATCCTTCCGGCCCAAATCTTCCTCATTGGGGTGCAGTTTCCCTACCTCGCCCTTCCCTGTCTCTGGAGCCGGACCTGGTCACAGCGTCATGTCACGGAGAATGCAATAAGCTACAATGATACGGGACACCCTGGCAGGGGTGGCAGTATGAAGAATGTCATCCCATTGAAGACGATAAATCAGTTCTGAGAAATTCCCCCGGTCTGAATGGGAATGTGGAGACCATCAAGTGTTATTTTTGCTCCAGGCGCTGGACTGCCCGTGTGATGCAGATTGAAATCATTCCCTCTAGTGATATTCAGATCCCTGAGCACCAGGCTGAATTTTGGCTGTCACACGTCACTTTGCAATACCTCCGGCCCCTACTTATTGGTTTCTGTTTTTTATGGGTGTCTCTGGCTAGCCCTGGATGATTCGCCCATTCGTAATGTCCCTTTCGAAAATGGTGGGAAGGTAAAGAGACTCGAGCATGAGGAACACTTGCTGTAACCAGCCTCTCATCATCAATTAGCAAACCAGCCATAACACAGAGATGCCTTTTGTTGTTCGAAGTAGAGGCACAACCTCTGCTAGTTACTAAAACTCTCCAGCCCAGGCAACATTATCATAAATCTCCTCTGCACTCTCTCTAGTGTAATCACATCCTTACCATAATGCGGATTCCAGAACCACATACAATACTTCAGCTATGGCCGAACCAGTGTTTTATACAGTTGCAGCATACCCTCCCTGCTCTTGTATTGTAATCCTTGGTTAATAAAGGCAGGTACCTCATATGCCTTCATTACCACCTTATCTACCGGTCCTGCTACATTAGGAGACTGGTGGACATGCACACCAAGGTCCCTCTTATCCTCGGTACTTCCGATGGCCCTACCATTCATTGTGTTTTTCCGTGTCCTGCTTGTCCCCCCTTGTGCATCACCTCACACTTATCTGTATTAAATTCGATTTGCCGTGATCAGCCCATCTGACCAGCTCGTCTATACCCTCCTTTAATCAAAGGCTACCCTCCTCACTATTAATCACCCCATCAATTTTCGCGTCACCCGCGAACTTACTGATCAACCCCGCTACATTCATGCCTAAATGTTTTATATATACCACAAGCAGCAATAACCCATCACTGATCCCCCTGGAACCCCACTAGACACAGGCACCCAGTCCTAAAAACACAACTCGAACATCACGCACTTTTTCATGCCACTCAGCCAATTCTTGATCAAGTTTGCCAAACTGCCTTCGGTCCCATGTTCTCTTACATTCCTTATCAGTCTCCAATGCGGGAACTTATCCAACGCCTTGTTGAAGTTCAAGTAGACTAGGCCAAATACATTGCCCCCATCTACGCACCTGCTTACCTCTTCACAAAATTCATTCAAATTGGTCAGATATGGCCTTCTGTTAACACAACCATGCCTACTGCCCTTGATTAATCCATGCCTCTCAAAGTGTAGATTAAATCTGTCCCTCAGAATTGCTACCAATTCTTTCCCCAACACTGAGGTTAGGCTGACTGGCGTGCAGTTCCCTGATTTGCCCCTCCCTTCTTGAATAAGAAATGATGTAATAGCAGAGCATTTCAAAATGCACAATATATTCAAGCAGATTCAGCATGGCTTCATGAAGGGGAAAGCATGCCTGACATATTTATTATAATTATTTGAGGAGGTAACAAGCAGGATAATGGTGGATCAGGATTTGTAATTTAATTGGATTCGCAAAAAGGCGTTCAAAACGGTAACACACAATGTTTGCTTAATAAGCTAAGAGCCCATAGTATTGGGGGTAGTATATTAGCATGGATAGTGGATTGGCTAAGTTCTAGAAGACAGGGAGTTTGGATGATGCGAGTGTTACGTGTGGGGAGGGGTGGCGTGTTGCTGAAGAGGCACATTTTTATGATGGTCACCTGTAACTACTGGAGTGCCGCAGGGATCAGTGCTGGGGTCATAATTTTTTCCAATACATATTAACGACTTAGATGAGGGAAGTGAATGTAGAATCGCCAAGTTTTCAGAAGGCACAAAAATAGATGCAAAGGCATGTGTTGAGGGTGACACAAATAGTCTACACGGGAATATGGAAAGGTTAAGTTACAGGACAAAAACGTGGTTGATGTCTTATCATGTGTCAAATGGTGAGGTTATGTAATTTGGCACAAAGAACAGAGGAGCTGAGTATCATTTAAGTGAAGAAAACCGACAGAAAACTGCACCAGAGAGGGATTTAGTAGTCCACGTGCATGTACAGAAAATGGTAACATACAACCTCAGCAGGTAATAGGTAAGGTAACTGAAATGTTGTCCTTTATTTCAAAAGAATGGAGCATAAAATCGGGACATTTTCTAAAACTATACAGGGCACTAGTTAAACATCACTTAGAATACTGTAATACTGTGAATAATCCGCACCCCCCCCCCCCCCCCCCCCCCACCCCCCTCCCAAACTTAATTAAGGAAAAGTATACTAGCAGGGAAAGCAGTCCAGATAAGTTTCTCTCCGTTAATCCCAGGTATGGAGGGAATTCTTCTGCGGAGAGGATGAGTACGTTGGGTCTGTACTCATTGGAGTTTAGAAGGATGATAAGCCACATTAATGAAACATATCAGAATCTGTGGGGGCTCGACAGGCTCGATGCTGAGAGACATTTTCCGTTCAGATAGAGTCTTGTACAGGAGGGCATAATCTCACAATAAGAGTTCACCAATTTAATAAAGAGGCGAGGAGTAATTTATTCTCTCCGAAGACATTGAACCTGTGGAATTATTTCCGGCAGAGGGCGGCAGGGTCTGACTCATTAAATAAATTCAAGGCTGAGTTAGACATATTTTTAATCAGGAAGGGAATCAAAGGTTACGGGAAAAAGGCAGAAATGAGGAGTTGACGATTATCAGATCGGCCACGCTCTCATTGAATGCCATAGCAGACTCGATGTGAAAAATGATCTACTTCTGCTCCAATGTCTTATGGCCTTATATTAAAAAAAAATCAAAAAGAGGATTGGGACGCTGTCAGAGTGCTGCTGGAGGGCTTAAATGTCAGGAACTGGTTAACACCTATTTATGTTCGAGCAGGACAATTGAAAATGGAGCGATATCCAGACATTTAACTTCATACACTCATCTACACATATACTCAACCAACATCAAAACGCTTCCTGATGTCAATCTGTTCAAATGGTAAAACACAGAGACAGCTCCATGGAATGGGAAGATCACTCATCAATAAAAAAAAACATTATTTCCAAATACAAACAATTTATTTCTTTCCAATTACTTACCCACACTCAATACAATTCTACACTGACACATACTCCCAGTAATACATTGTCACTTGGGTCAGCTATTACACTGTGGTACTGACCTACACTCAACGCAGTTCTACACTGACAGATATATCGAGTAAAAATGCTGATCGGGGTCAACTATTCCACTCTGCTTCCCGACCCACAGTTAGTACAAACTGACATTAACATATATTGTCAGTGAAATTGTCGTGAGTGTGGCCAGGTACTCCACACTGATCAGTGACCCACAATCAGTTCAAGTCCACACTGGCAGAAGGATCCAGAAATATGTGCTCACTTGATTCAGCCAACCCTCGCTGGTTACTGGCCCACTCTCAGTGTGATTTTCCTTTCACTCCCACTGAACATTACTGCAGAGAATCTGCCCTCGCGGAGGTCTAATTTAACATACATGCCGTTCCGTTTAATGGCAGGGGTTACTATATCAGGGAGCCTGTGAGTTATAAACAATGATTTATTTTCATTTGACGAAAGAAAATAAAGTCGAACAGACATTTCAAGACGTTATAATTCAGCAAATTAATCGCTGATTCGGTGTCTATAACAGTGAACAGCAGGTCAGCATGTAATACTTTCAGTCACAGTTTAAATTGAGAGAGCCGCTTAAACATAAATTTACACAACTTCAATGGTTATAGTCACTTACCAGGAACACCAATAACAGCAAGGATTGTGAAGAATGTTTTCTCAGCCAGTGAAGTGGACGATGCATTTTCAGTGTGAAGTGATGTACCCCTTTGTGCTGCTGGCAAACTCTCTGCCTTAAACACTGAGGTGTTACATTCCCAAAGCGTTTAATTTATACCCTGTTAGGATACCCTTAGGGATGTTGAAATTGCAACATTGTTCAAATTATTATTTTTAAATATTTGAACAAACAGATTATGCAATTCAGTACAGTGACAATGTGTTTATTTTTAGATTCAGCTTCCACGATCCAAAGACAGACCTATGCTGAGCACATTAATTAACTAATAAAAACAGCAGCTTTATTCACCCGGATAACATGCTGTCCACTCAAACACCATCAGTCCCATCTCTAGATCTCAGATGTTCTTAGTGATATCCGTCACTTGACAGTAGGCATTCATTCATTAAATTCCAAATGTTAGTGCGCCTCTCCCTACGTTGTTCCATTATACCCTGGGATTTAGCTGCCCTCTTTAACTGTCGACATTCGGTTATGTGATTTAAGTGTGTTACGGGTGACAGTTTAGTCCAAAATTCAACGAATAACGTATCAGGAAGTATTTAGAATCCCTCCAAAATTGATCCGCACCTCATTCAATTGTGACACTCTCACACTCTTTCTGTCTCTCCCGCTCGCTGCTACAGTTTCTCTC
>NW_027600591.1:0-12905 GCF_964194155.1 Cetorhinus maximus | reverse complement strand
AGAGAGAGAGCGCGAGAGCACGCGTGTTAGAGAGAAAGCGCGAGAGAGCGCGCGTGTTAGAGAAAGAGAGAGTGGGAGAGCGCACGTGTTAGAGAGTGAGAGAGCGCACGTGTTAGAGAGAGAGTGAGAGAGCGCGCACATTAGAGAGAGAGTGAGAGAGCGCGCACATAAGGGAGAAAGAGTGAGAGAGCGTGCGCATTAGAGAGAGAGGGAGCGAAAGAGAGTACAAGGGCTGGGGGAGATGGGGTGGGGGGTGCGAGGAAGAGAGAGGCAAGGGAGAAGGGGGTGAGGGAGAGAGGGCGCAAAGGAGAGAGGGCACGAGGGAGAGAGGGTGCGAGGGAGAGAGGGGGGATGGAGGGAGAGGGAGAATATAAGTGAGAGAGAGGGAGAGAGAGTGAGTAAGAAAGAGGAGAGAGTGAGTGAGTGAGAGGGGGGAATGAGTGAGAGAGAGGGTGAGAGAGAGAGGAGAGGAGAGAGTGAGTGAGCGAGAGGAGAGAGTGAGAGAGAGAGGAGAGGACAGAGTGAGTTAGAGAGAGGAGAGTGTGAGAGACAGAGGGCGAGTGAGTGAGAGGGAGAGTGAATGCATGACGAGAGAGGGACAGAGTGAAGGAGAGGGAGTGATGAGAGTCAATGTGAGAGAGAGAGAGACAGAAGAGAGAAAAAGAGACTGAAAGAGACAGAGAGGAGAGAGGAGGTAGCAGGGAGGGAGAGGGGAAGAGAGGGAGAGAGGAAGTAGCAGGGAGGGAGAGGGGAAGAGAAGGAGAGAGGAAGGAGCAGGAGGGAGAGGGGAAGAGAGGGAGAGAGGAAGTAGCAGGGAGGGAGAGGGGAAGAGAGGGAGGGGGGTCAATTGAAAATGTCAAAACTGAGATTGATAGAGTTTTGTTGGGTTAAGAGAAATAAGCGTTACGAAACTGAGGCGGTTAGATGGGGTTAAAATACAGATCAGCAGAGATCTAATCCACCAGAACTGGAGAGGGGCTGAATGGCCTCCTCCTGTTCCAGTGTAACCAGCTGGAAGAGGGGCTGAATGGCCTCCTCCTGTTCCTGTGTATCCTGTAGGTGACTAAGTTGGGAAACAATGATTAAATTCCACTGGGAGCCAGTTTTCCCGAAGCCGGGAATGGTGTGAGACACCGATGGATGTGCCAATGGAGTTTGGAGACTGTGGGCGATGGTCCTGAGCAGAGCGATGTCCATGTGATGAAACGTACCTCACTTGCGAGCTTCTCATATTCTTCCATCAGTTTCTCATTCTCCTGATTCACAGCGAGAACCTTACAGATCCGGTTTGCAGCTGTCTCTGCTGCAGAGCGAATCAAATCAACACTGAGGATCAGGAAATCCCAACAGGCCTCAACCCACCCTGTCCCTCACTGAGGAACCCGATCCCCAGCCTCTCCCCGTCTCCCCCACCCTCTCCCCGTCTACCCACCCTCTCACCGTCTCCCCGTCTCCCCCACCCTCCCCCCGTCTCCCCCACCCTCTCCCCGTCTACCCACCCGCTCACCGTCTCCCCCACCCTCCCCTCACCCCGTCTCACCCACCCTCTCCCCGTCTCCCCCACCTCTCCCCGTCTCCCCATCTCCCCACCCCTCTCCCCGTCTCCCCCACCCTCCCCCGTCTCCCCACCCCTCCCCGTCTCCCTCCACCCTCTCCCCTCTCCCCCACCCTCTCCCCGTCTCCCCCACCCTCTCCCCGTCTCCTCCACCTTCCCCGTCTCCCCCACCCTCTCCCCGTCTCCCCCACCCCTCTCCCCGTCTCCCCCACCCTCCCCCGTCTCCCCCACCCTCTCCCCGTCTCCCTCCACCCTCTCCCCGTCTCCCCCACCCTTACCCCGTCTCCCCGACCCTCTCCCCGTCTCACCCACCCTCTCCCCGTCTCACCCACCCTCTCCCCGTCTCCCCACCCTCTCCCCGTCTCCCCCCACCCTCTCCCCGTCTCCCCCACCCTCTCCCCGTCTCCCCGTCTCCCCACCCTCTCCCCGTCTCCCCGTCTCCCTCCACCCTCTCCCCGTCTCCCCCACCCTCTCCCCGTCTCCCCCACCTTCTCCCCGTCTCCCTCCACCCTCTCCCCGTCTCCCCCACCCTCTCCCCGTCTCCCCCACCCTCTCCCCGTCTCCTCCCACCCTCTCCCCGTCTCCCCCACCCTCACCCCGTCTCCCCCCACCCTCTCCCCGCTCCCCCACCCTCTCCCCGTCTCCCCCACCCTCTCCCCGTCTCCCCCACCCTCTCCCCGTCTCCCCCACCCTCTCCCCGTCTCCCCCACCCTCTCCCCGTCTCCCCACCCTCTCCCCGTCTCCCCCACCCTCTCCCCGTCTCCCCCACCCTCTCCCCGTCTCCCCCACCTCTCTCCCCCGTCTCCCTCCACCCTCTCCCCGTCTCCCCCACCCTCTCCCCGTCTCCCCCACCCTCTCCCCGTCTCCTCCACCCTCTCCCGTCTCCCCCACCCTCTCCCGTCTCCCCCCCCCTCTCCCCGTCTCCCCCACCCTCTCCCCGTCTCCCTCCACCCTCTCCCCGTCTCCCCCACCTCTCCCCGTCTCCCCGACCCTCTCCCCGTCTCCCCCACCCTCTCCCCGTCTCCCCGTCTCCCCCACCCTCTCCCCGTCTCCCCCCGCCCTCTCCCCCGTCTCCCTCCACCCTCTCCCCGTCTCCCCCACCCTCTCCCCGTCTCCCCCACCCTCTCCCCGTCTCCCCCACCTTCTCCCCGTCTCCCTCCACCCTCTCCCCGTCTCCCTCCACCCTCTCCCCGTCTCCCCCACCCTCTCCCCGTCTCCCCACCCTCTCCCCGTCTCCCCCACCCTCTCCCCGTCTCCCCCACCTTCTCCCCGTCTCCCTCCACCCTCTCCCCGTCTCCCCCACCCTCTCCCCGTCTCCCCCACCCTCTCCCCGTCTCCCTCCACCCTCTCCCCGTCTCCCCCACCCTCTCCCCGTCTCCCCCACCCTCTCCCCGTCTCCCCCACCCTCTCCCCGTCTCCCCCACCCTCTCCCCGTCTCCCCCACCC
This sequence comes from Cetorhinus maximus, assembly GCF_964194155.1. Classification (NCBI taxonomy): domain Eukaryota; kingdom Metazoa; phylum Chordata; class Chondrichthyes; order Lamniformes; family Cetorhinidae; genus Cetorhinus; species Cetorhinus maximus. The sequence goes on along the minus strand of NW_027600591.1, from coordinate 9,904 downwards.
TCTCCCCGTCCCCTCCACACTCTCCCCGTCTCCCTCCACACTCTCCCCGTCTCCCCACCCTCACCCCGTCTCCCACACCCTCTCCCCCGTCTCCCCACCCTCTCCCCTCTCCCCCCACCCTCTCCCCGTCTCCCTCCACCCTCTCCCGTCTCCCTCCACCTCCAACCTCTCCCCGTCTCCCCCACCCTCTCTCCATCTTCCCCACCCTCTCCCCGTCCCTCCCACCCTCTCCCCGTCTCCCTCCGCCCTCTCCCTGGCTCCCCCACCCCCACCCTCTCCCCGTCTCCCCCACCCTCTCCCCGTCTCCCTCCACCTCTCCCCGTCTCCCACCACCCTCACCCTCTCCCCCAGCCTTCTCCCCGTCTCCCTCCACCCTCTCCCCGTCTCCACCACCCTCACCCTCTCCCCCACCCTCTCCCCGTCTCCCCCACCCTCTCCCCCGTCTCCCTCCACCCTCTCCCCGTCTCCCACCCACCCTCACCCTCTCCCCCACCCTCTCCCCATCTCCTCCACCCTCTCCCCGTCTCCCCCACCCTCCACCCTCTCCCCGTCTTCTCCACCCTCTCCCCGTCTCTTACACCATCTCCCCGTCTCCCACCACCCTCACCCTCTCCCCACCCTCTCCCCGTCTCCCCCACCCTCTCCCCGTCTCCCACCACCCTCACCCTCTCCCCCACCCCTCTCCCCGTTTCCCCCACCCTCTCCCCCGTCTCCCCACCCTCTCCCCATCTCCCCCACCCTCTCCCCGTCTCCCCCACCCTCTCCCCGTCTCCCCCAGCCTCTCCCCGTCTCCCCCACCCTCTCCCCGTCTCCCTCCACCCCCACCCTCTCCCCACTTCCCCTGAACCACCAGCCCCCGCACCCCCCCCCCACTGCCGCCGCCCCCATACCTTTGACCGGTCCTATTGACAAGCTTTGGAACTGCCGCACTGTCGGAGGGTCAGTGCTGAGGGAGCGCCGCACTGTCGGAGGGTCAGTGCTGAGGGGGCGCCGCACTGTCGGAGGGTCAGTGCTGAGGGAGCGCCGCACTGTCGGAGGGTCAGTGCTGAGGGATCGCCGCACTGTCGGAGGGTCAGTGCTGAGGGAGCGCCGCACTGTCGGAGGGTCAGTACTGAGCGAGCGCCGCACTGTCGGAGGGTCAGTGCTGAGGGAGCGCCGCACTGTCGGAGGGTCAGTGCTGAGGGAGCGCCGCACTGTCGGAGGGTCAGTGCTGAGGGAGCGCCGCACTGTCGGAGGGTCAGTGCTGAGGGAGCGCCGCACTGTCGGAGGGTCAGTACTGAGCGAGCGCCGCACTGTCGGAGGGTCAGTGCTGAGGGAGCGCCGCACTGTCGGAGGGTCAGTACTGTGGGAGTGCCGCATTGTCGGAGGGTCAGTACTGAGGGAGCGCCGCATTGTCGGAGGGTCAGTACTGAGGGAGCGCCGCACTGTCGGAAGGGTCAGCGCTGAGGAGCACCGCACTGTCGGAGGGTCAGTGCTGAGGGAGTGCCGCACTGTCGGAAGGGTCAGCGCTGAGGAGCACCGCACTGTCGGAGGGTCAGTACTGAGGGAGCGCCGGCACTGTCGGAGGGTCAGTGCTGAGGGAGTGCCGCACTGTCGGAGGTGCTGTCTTTCAGGATTTGACATTAAACCGAGGCCCCGTCTGCCCTCTCGGGTGGTGTAAAAGATCCCACGGCCACTATTGGAAGAAGAGCAGGGGGGAGTTCTCCCCGGCGTCCTGGGGCCAATATTTATCCCCCAACCAACATCACTAAAAACAGGTGATGAATTTCCTGTCTGTCCAGACTAATGGGCCTACCTGCTCAGCTCCAGCGAAGGCATGGTAAAAACAAGACACATAGGTCATGATGGCCTTTTCGTCAGGCTTCGGAGTGTTCACAATGTCTGAGGGGACAAGGAGAGAGAGAGGCCAGTGAGGAACTGAACATCAGATTCACTGCCTCACCTCCCATCATCAGCTACCCCTGAGCAACATCGAAATATCACCCACTGCTGAGGCACAGAGAGAGAGACAGAGACAGAGCGAGAGACAGAGAGAGAGAGACAGAGAGAGAGAGACAGAGAGACAGAGCGAAAGAGAGAGAGACAGAGAGAGAGAGACAGAGCGAAAGAGCGAGAGACAGAGAGACAGAGAGAGAGCGAAAGAGCGAGAGACAGAGGGAGCGAAAGAGAGAGAGGGAAGGAAAGAGAGAGAGAAAGATGGAAAGAGACAGCGGCAGAGACAGAGAGAGAGATGCAGAGAGAGAGAAAGAGAGACAGAGAGAGAGAGACACAGAGAGAGAGAGAGAGAGAGAGACGCAGAGAGAGAGAAAGACAGACAGAGAGAGAGACGCACAGAGAGAGAGAGACGCAGAGAGAGATGCAGAGAGAGAGATGCAGAGAGAAAGACGCAGAGAGAGAGACGCAGAGAGAGAGACGCAGAGAGAGAGACGCAGAGAGAGAGACGCCAGAGAGAGAGACGCAGAGAGAGTGACGCAGAGAGAGTGACGCAGAGAGAGAGACGCAGAGAGAGTGACAGAGAGAGAGCGACACAGAGAGAGAGATGCAGAGAGAGAGATGCAGAGAGAGAGATGCAGAGAGAGAGACGCAGAGAGAGAGACGCAGAGAGAGAGACGCAGAGAGAGAGACGCAGAGTGACGCAGAGAGAGTGACAGAGAGAGAGCGACAGAGAGAGAGAGAGATGCAGAGAGAGAGAGAGATGCAGAGAGAGAGACACAGAGAGAGAGAGACGCAGATAGAGAGAGACGCAGATAGAGAGACACAGAGAGAGACACAGAGAGAGACACAGAGAGAGAGAGAGTCGCAGATAGAGACGCAGAGAGAGAGACGCAGAGTGAGAGACGCAGGTAGAGAGAGAGCGATGCAGAGAGAAAGAGAGAGACGCGGATAGAGAGAGACACAGAGACACAGAGAGAGAGAGAGTCGCAGAGAGAGAGACGCAGAGAGAGAGAGACACAGATAGAGAGAGACGCAGAGAGAGAGACACAGATAGAGAGAGAGAGACGCAGAGAGAGAGAGAGAGACACAGAGAGAGAGAGACGCAGAGAGAGAGAGCTGCAGATAGAGAGACGCAGAGAGAGAGACAGAGAGAGAGAGACACATAGAGAGACGCAGATAGAGAGAGAGACGCAGAGAGAGAGACGCAGATAGAGAGAGAGAGACACAGAGAGAGAGAGATGCAGATAGAGAGAGACGCAGAGAGAGAGACGCAGAGAGAGAGAGAGACGCAGAGAGAGAGAGAGAGAGAGACGCAGAGAGAGAGACACATAGAGAGACGCAGAGAGAGAGAGACACAGATAGAGAGACACAGATAGAGAGAGGCAGATAGAGAGACGCAGATAGAGAGAGATGCAGATAGAGAGAGACGCAGAGAGAGAGAGAGACGCAGATAGACACAGATAGAGAGAGGCAAATAGAGAGACGCAGAAAGAGAGAGATGCAGATAGAGAGAGACGCAGAGAGAGAGAGACGCAGATAGAGAGACACAGATAGAGAGAGGCAGATAGAGAGAGACGCAGAGAGAGAGAGAGAGAGACACAGAGAGAGAGAGACGCAGATAGAGAGACACAGATAGAGAGAGGCAGATAGAGAGACGCAGAGAGAGAGAGATGCAGATAGAGAGAGACGCAGAGAGAGAGACACACAGATAGAGAGACGCAGATAGAGAGAGAGACACACAGAGAGAGATGCAGAGAGAAAGGGAGATGCAGAGAGAGAGAGACGCAGAGAGAGAGATGCAGAGAGAAAGGGAGAGAGAAAGAGAGATAGAGACAGAGGGAAGGAAAGAGAGACAGAGAGATAGAGACAGAGGGAAGGAAAGAGAGACAGGGAAGAGAGAGTGAGAGGCATAGAGAGGGAGAGGGGCAGAGATGGAAAGAGAGACAGAGAGAGGGAGACAGAGAACGGTAGAGAGGGAGGCAGAGAGAGAGGGGGAAAGAATGGGGGGAGAGGTGGAGATAGGGGGGTTGAGGGCTGGTGAGAGGGAGGTGGGGGGGAGAGAGTGGGGGGAGAAAGGGGTTGAGAGAGGGGGAGAGAGATGGGGGAGAGAGAAGGGAAAGGAGGGAGAGAGGGGGAGAGAGAGGGGGGAGAGAGAAGGGAAAGGAGGGAGAGAGGGGGAGGGTTTATGGGGAGAGGGGTAGAGAGGGGGAGAAAGGGGGGAGAGAGGAAGGAAAGGGGGAGAGAGGGGGGAAGGGAGAGAGGGGGGAAGGAGAGAGAGGAGGGAGGCAGGGGGCAGAGGGGGGCAAACAGAGAGCCAGGGGGAGAGAGAGAGAGAGCGAGAAAGGGAGCCAGGGAGAGAGAGAGCGAGAAAGAGAGCCAGGGAGAGAGAGAGAGCGAGAAAGGGAGCCAGGGAGAGAGAGAGAGTGAGAAAGAGAGCCAGGGAGAGAGAGAGAGAGCGAGAAAGAGAGCCAGGGAGAGAGAGAGAGAGCGAGAAAGGGAGCCAGGGAGAGAGAGAGAGAGCGAGAAAGGGAGCCAGGGAGAGAGAGAGAGAGCAAGAAAGAGAGCCAGGGAGAGAGAGAGAGAGTTTCCTCACCTTCAGCGTCCAGCATTTTGGGAATATCCAGGTATTTTTCAGCAACCTCAAAGGCTTGGTTTAAGTTTCCAATGGGATCATCCTGATATGGAGAGACAATGAGAAACAGTTGGAACATCTCCTCATTGAGCCTGTAACACATTAGATCTCTCTCATTGAGTACAGCTCCCTGCGGAGTGGGAGGGGGTTCCCTGCGGTGCGGTGGGTGGGGGGGTGGGGTGGGGGAGGATTTCGGAGGGGCAGGGCCCCAGCAGCCATCCTACCCCTCTTACCCAGGAGCAGTCCCAGCACACCGCCTTCCACCGGCACCAATAGGATCGAGAGGCAAAATCCAACCATTACACCCAACATACCACAGTCACTATGGTAACCTGCCGTATCCCCTCCCCCCAATTCCCAAATACCCCCTCTCCAGCCCCCCCCCCCCCCCCGCCCCGCCATCCCCAATGCCCAGGATGCAGAGTCCTCTAACTGCCTCCTGTTGACCACGTCAGGCTGGGCAGTGTGAAAGGTCAAGGGGGCAGAGTCCGCCCCGGACTGGGTGAAGATCTGTTTGGTTGACCTTGGACAGGAGATGGATAAACAGAGCTGGGGGGGAGAGGGGGGGAGGGGAGGGGGGATGAGAATCTACTTCACCAGCCGCCCTTTGCATGCTGGGTCTTGAATCCACACTAGAACATTCCAGACAGCCATGGGAACAGGAGGAGGCCATTCAGCCCATCTACTCTGCTCTGCCAAACAATCAGAGTAGAGGTGATTCCCATCCTTATCAGCCTGAACCAACAAAAATCTCTCTATCCATCCATCCATCCGCCTGTCCATCCATCCGTCCATCCACCTGTCTATCCATCCCTCCATCCATCCGCCTGTCTATCCATCCCTCCATCCATCCACCTGTCTATCCATCCCTCCATCCATCCGCCTGTCTATCCATCCCTCCATCCATCCGCCTGTCTATCCATCCCTCCATCCATCCACCTGTCTATCCATCCCTCCATCCATCCACCTGTCTATCCATCCGTCCATCCACCTGTCTATCCATCCCTCCATCCACCTGTCTATCCATCCCTCCATCCATCCACCTGTCTATCCATCCCTCCATCCATCCACCTGTCTATCCATCCCTCCATCCATCCGCCTGTCTATCCATCCGTCCATCCACCTGTCTATCCATCCCTCCATCCATCTGCCTGTCTATCCATCCATCCACCTGTCTATCCATCCATCCACCTGTCTATCCATCCCTCCATCCATCCACCCGTCTATCCATCCCTCCATCCATCCACCTGTCTATCCATCCCTCCATCCATCCACCTGTCTATCCATCCCTCCATCCATCCGCCTGTCTATCCATCCGTCCATCCGCCTGTCTATCCATCCGTCCATCCATCCACCTGTCTATCCATCCCTCCATCCATCCACCTGTCTATCCATCCCTCCATCCATCCACCTGTCTATCCATCCGTCCATCCACCTGTCTATCCATCCCTCCATCCATCCGCCTGTCTATCCATCCCTCCATCCATCCGCCTGTCTATCCATCCCTCCATCCATCTGCCTGTCTATCCATCCCTCCATCCATCCACCTGTCTATCCATCCCTCCATCCATCCACCTGTCTATCCATCCCTCCATCCACCTATCTATCCATCCCTCCATCCATCCACCTGTCTATACATCCCTCCATCCATCCGCCTGTCTATCCATCCATCCATCCATCTGTCTATCCATCCCTCCATCCATCCGCCTGTCTATCCATCCCTCCATCCATCCGCCTGTCTATCCATCCCTCCATCCATCCGCCTGTCTATCCATCCCTCCATTCATCCACCTGTCTATCCATCCCTCCATCCATCCACCTGTCTATCCATCCATCCGCCTGTCTATCCATCCTTCCATCCACCTGTCTATCCATCCCTCCATCCATCCACCTGTCTATCCATCCCTCCATCCATCCGCCTGTCTATCCATCCGTCCATCCACCTGTCTATCCATCCCTCCATCCATCCGCCTGTCTATCCATCCGTCCATCCACCTGTCTATCCATCCCTCCATCCATCCACCTGTCTATCCATCCCTCCATCCATCCGCCTGTCTATCCACCCCTCCATCCATCCGCCTGTCTATCCATCCCTCCATCCATCCGCCTGTCTATCCATCCGTCCATCCGCCTGTCTATCCATCCGTCCATCCACCTGTCTATCCATCCCTCCATCCATCCACCTGTCTATCCATCCCTCCATCCATCCGCCTGTCTATCCATCCCTCCATCCATCCGCCTGTCTATCCATCCCTCCATCCATCCACCTGTCTATCCATCCCTCCATCCATCCACCTGTCTATCCATCCCTCCATCCATCCACCTGTCTATCCATCCCTCCATCCATCCGCCTGTCTATCCATCCGTCCATCCGCCTGTCTATCCATCCCTCCATCCATCCACCTGTCTATCCATCCCTCCATCCATCCACCTGTCTATCCATCCCTCCATCCATCCGCCTGTCTATCCATCCCTCCATCCACCCACCTGTCTATCCATCCCTCCATCCATCCACCTGTCTATCCATCCATCCACCTGTCTATCCATCCCTCCATCCATCCGCCTGTCTATCCATCCCTCCATCCATCCGCCTGTCTATCCATCCGTCCATCCACCTGTCTATCCATCCCTCCATCCATCCGCCTGTCTATCCATCCCTCCATCCACCCACCTGTCTATCCATCCCTCCATCCATCCACCTGTCTATCCATCCATCCACCTGTCTATCCATCCCTCCATCCATCCGCCTGTCTATCCATCCCTCCATCCATCCGCCTGTCTATCCATCCGTCCATCCACCTGTCTATCCATCCCTCCATCCATCCACCTGTCTATCCATCCCTCCATCCATCCGCCTGTCTATCCATCCCTCCATCCATCCACCTGTCTATCCATCCTTCCATCCATCCACCTGTCTATCCATCCCTCCATCCACCTGTCTATCCATCCCTCCATCCATCCACCTGTCTATCCATCCCTCCATCCATCCACCTGTCTATCCATCCCTCCATCCATCCGCCTGTCTATCCATCCGTCCATCCACCTGTCTATCCATCCCTCCATCCATCTGCCTGTCTATCCATCCCTCCATCCATCCACCTGTCTATCCATCCCTCCATCCATCCACCTGTCTATCCATCCCTCCATCCATCCGCCTGTCTATCCATCCATCCATCCATCTGTCTATCCATCCCTCCATCCATCCGCCTGTCTATCCATCCCTCCATCCATCCGCCTGTCTATCTATCCCTCCATCCATCCGCCTGTCTATCCATCCCTCCATTCATCCGCCTGTCTATCCATCCCTCCATCCACCTGTCTATCCATCCCTCCATCCATCCACCTGTCTATCCATCCCTCCATCCATCCGCCTGTCTATCCATCCTTCCATCCACCTGTCTATCCATCCCTCCATCGATCCACCTGTCTATCCATCCCTCCATCCATCCGCCTGTCTATCCATCCGTCCATCCACCTGTCTATCCATCCCTCCATCCATCCACCTGTCTATCCATCCCTCCATCCATCCGCCTGTCTATCCATCCCTCCATCCATCCGCCTGTCTATCCATCCGTCCATCCGCCTGTCTATCCATCCGTCCATCCACCTGTCTATCCATCCCTCCATCCATCCACCTGTCTATCCATCCCTCCATCCATCCGCCTGTCTATCCATCCCTCCATCCATCCGCCTGTCTATCCATCCCTCCATCCATCCGCCTGTCTATCCATCCCTCCATCCATCCACCTGTCTATCCATCCCTCCATCCATCCACCTGTCTATCCATCCCTCCATCCATCCGCCTGTCTATCCATCCGTCCATCCGCCTGTCTATCCATCCCTCCATCCATCCACCTGTCTATCCATCCCTCCATCCATCCACCTGTCTATCCATCCCTCCATCCATCCGCCTGTCTATCCATCCCTCCATCCACCCACCTGTCTATCCATCCCTCCATCCATCCACCTGTCTATCCATCCATCCACCTGTCTATCCATCCCTCCATCCATCCGCCTGTCTATCCATCCCTCCATCCATCCGCCTGTCTATCCATCCCTCCATCCACCTGTCTATCCATCCCTCCATCCATCCACCTGTCTATCTATCCCTCCATCCATCCGCCTGTCTATCCATCCCTCCATCCATCCACCTGTCTATCCATCCTTCCATCCATCCACCTGTCTATCCATCCGTCCATCCACCTGTCTATCCATCCCTCCATCCATCCGCCTGTCTATCCATCCCTCCATCCATCTACCTGTCTATCCATCCCTCCATCCATCCGCCTGTCTATCCATCCCTCCATCCATCCACCTGTCTATCCATCCCTCCATCCATCCGCCTGTCTATCCATCCCTCCATCCATCCGCCTGTCTATCCATCCCTCCATCCATCCACCTGTCTATCCATCCTTCCATCCATCCACCTGTCTATCCATCCGTCCATCCACCTGTCTATCCATCCCTCCATCCATCCGCCTGTCTATCCATCCCTCCATCCATCAACCTGTCTATCCATCCCTCCATCCATCCGCCTGTCTATCCATCCCTCCATCCATCCACCTGTCTATCCATCCCTCCATCCATCCGCCTGTCTATCCATCCCTCCATCCATCCACCTGTCTATCCATCCCTCCATCCATCCGCCTGTCTATCCATCCCTCCATCCATCCACCTGTCTATCCATCCCTCCATCCATCCGCCTGTCTATCCATCCGTCCATCCGCCTGTCTATCCATCCCTCCATCCATCCACCTGTCTATCCATCCCTCCATCCATCCACCTGTCTATCCATCCCTCCATCCATCCGCCTGTCTATCCATCCCTCCATCCATCCGCCTGTCTATCCATCCGTCCATCCACCTGTCTATCCATCCCTCCATCCATCCACCTGTCTATCCATCCCTCCATCCATCCACCTGTCTATCCATCCGTCCATCCACCTGTCTATCCATCCCTCCATCCATCCGCCTGTCTATCCATCCCTCCATCCATCCACCTGTCTATCCATCCGTCCATCCGCCTGTCTATCCATCCCTCCATCCATCCACCTGTCTATCCATCTCTCCATGCATCCGCCTGTCTATCCATCCATCCATCCACCTGTCTATCCATCCCTCCATGCATCCGCCTGTCTATCCATCCATCCATCCACCTGTCTATCCATCCCTCCATCCATCCACCTGTCTATCCATCCGTCCATCCACCTGTCTATCTATCCCTCCATCCATCCGCCTGGCTATCCATCCCTCCATCCATCCGCCTGTCTATCCATCCGTCCATCCACCTGTCTATCCATCCCTCCATCCATCCACCTGTCTATCCATCCGTCCATCC
>NW_027600590.1:0-12952 GCF_964194155.1 Cetorhinus maximus | reverse complement strand
CGTTTGAAATAGAGAGATGAATGCAGTTGGACTTAAGAAATTAGTAGAGATAGAGAAACTGATGATAATGGTGAAATTTTTACATTCAGAGAAATAGCAGCAGGTACAAGCAGCGGATTTAAAGGAAATGTGGCATGCTGCTATTATGGGGAGCAAACATGATCTGCAGATAGAGAAATGCAATGAATTGATCAATTATTTGAAGTTGGCATTTTGATGGAAGAGAGAGCAGGATTTGCAGACTTTGAAGGGTATGGTGAAATTGAAGCTGCGGTGAATGCGGAGAACATGCAAATGTGCTGAATCTAATAAATTGCTGTAAATAGAGAATTAGATGGAAGCTCAGAACTACATTTGCTGAAAAAGAGAGAAATTGAGGAATTGAAGGTTCGGGCCAATGAGCAGTAGCCGGATATGTGGAAGTCGTTAGAAATAGAGAGAGTAATGCACTTGGACACAAGGAATTATTAGAGATAGGGAAACTGATCGAAATGGAGAAATCTACACAATGAGAGAAGGAGTAGCAGCTACAAGCAACGATATTCATGAAAATGGGAGATTATAAAAATATGGGGAATGAGAAATCTGCAGATACAGAAACTGCAAGGAGCTGATCTGTTATTTGACGTTGCGGTTATGCTGGAACAGAGAGCACTATTTGCAGAATTAGAAGGATATGGTGATATTGAAGCTGCGTTCATTTCAGAGAACCTGCCAATGTGCTCAATCCAACAAGTTTCTGTAAATTGAGAATTGGGTGGTTACTCCGACAACTAGATTTGGTGAGAATGAGAAAAGTACAGAAACTGTAGGTTCAGGATAATCAGGAGCAGCTGGAAATATGGATGTTGCTCGTAATAAAGAGGTTCATGGAGTGGGACATTAGAAAATAGTAGAGATATAGAAAGTGATGAAAATGGAAAAAATTTTACTTTCAGAGAAGCTGCAGAAGCTACAAGCAATAAACTTCATGGAAATGGGAGATTTTACAAAAATGAGGAATGGGAAATATGAGAAATCCGCAGATAGAGAATATGCAGGAAGTTCATCAATTGTTTGAAACTTGCATTTTGCTGGCACAGAGAACCAGCCTGGCAGAACGTTTGGATATGGAGAAATTGCGGTTGCATTGAATGCGGGGAAGCTGGGAATGTGATGAATGAAATACTGCTGAAAAATTGGTCATTTGACAGATACAGAGAACTAGGTATACTGATAGAGTGCATGGTGAATTTAAGTTTCAGATCAATGAATCGTTGGAAATGTGGATATTCTTAGAAATAAAGAGATTAATGCAGTTGAAGAGTAGAAATTAGTCGAGATAGAGAAGCTGATGGAAATGGAGAAGTTTGTACATTCAGACAAGGAGCATGAGGTGCAAGCAGTGGATTTAATGGAAATGGGAGATGTTGCAAATATGGGGAAGGGGAAATATCTACAGATGGAGACAATGGAAAGAGTTGATCAATGAGTTGAAGTTTGTGTTTTGCTGGAACAGAGAACCAGATTTGCAGAGTTTGAAGGATACGGTGAAATTGAAGTTGTGGTGAATGTGGAGAAGCTGCAAAAGTGCTCAATCTAACAAATTGCTGCAAATTGAGAATTGGATGGAAGCAGAGAACTACTTTCCTGAAAAAGAGAGAAATTCAGGAATTGAATGTTGGGGCCAATGAGGAGTAGCGGGAAATGTGGATGTCGTTTGAACTAGAGAGATGAATGCAGTTGGACTTAAGAAATTAGTAGAGATAGAGAAACTGATTATAATGGAGAAACTTTTACATTCAGAGAAATAGCAGCAGGTACAAGCAGCGGATTTAAAGGAGATGTGGCATGCTGCTGTTATGGGGAGCAAACATTATCTGCAGATAGAGAAAATGCAAGGAATTGATCAATTATTTGAAGTTGGCATTTTGATGGAAGAGAGAGCAGGATTTGCAGACTTTGAAGTGTATGGTGAAATTTAAGCTGCGGTGAATGCGGAGAACATGCAAATGTGCTGAATCTAATAAATTGCTGTAAATAGAGAATTAGATGGAAGCTGACAACTGCATTTGCTGAAAAAGAGGGAAATTGAGGAATTGAAGGTTCGGGACAATCAGCAGTAGCAGGAAATGTGGGTGACGTTAGTATTAGAAAGAGTAATGCACTTGGACACAAGGAATATTTAGAGAAAGGGAAACTGATCGAAGTGGTGTAATTTATACATTGAGAGATGGAGTAGCAGCTACAAGCAACGATATTCATTAAAATGGGAGATTATAAAAATATGGGGAATGAGAAATCTGCAGATAGAGAAACTGCAAGCAGCTGATCTGTTATTTGACATTGCGATTTTGCCGGAACAGAGAACAGTATTTGCAGAATTAGAAGGATATGGTGAAATTCAAGCTGCGATGATTTCAGAGAACCTGCCAATGTGCTCAATCGAACAAGTTTCTGTAAATTGAGAATTGGGTGGATGCACAGAGAACTAGTTTTGGTGAGAATGAGAAAAGTACAGAAATTGTAGGTTCAGGATAATGAGGAGTAGCTGGAAATATGGATGTTGTTCCAAATAAAGAGATTCATGTAGTGGGACATTATAAAATAGTAGAGATATAGATAGTGATGAATATGGAAAAAAATTGTACTTTCAGGGAAGCAGCAGAAGCTACAAGCAATAAACTTCATGGAAATGGGAGATTTTACAATAATGAGGAATGAGAAATACGAGAAATCTGCAGATAGAGATTATGCAGGACTTTAACAATTGTTTGAAACTGGTATTTTGCTGGCACAGAGAACCAGCTTGGCAGAACTTATGGATATGGAGAAATTACGGTTGCATTGAATGCGGGGAAGCTGGGAATGTGTTGAATGAAATATTGCTGAAAAATTGGTCATTTGACAGATACAGGGAACTAGGTATGCTGATAAACAGAGAGCATGGTGACTTTAAGTTTCAGATCAATGAATCGACGTTGGAAATGTGGATATTCTTAGAAATAAAGAGATTAATGCAGTTGAAGAGTAGAAATTAGTAGAGATAGAGAAGCTGATGGAAATGGAGAAAATTGTACATTCAGAGAAGGAGCATGAGGTGCAAGCAGTGGATTTAATGGAAATGGGAGATGTTGCAAATATGGGGAAGGGGAAATATCTACAGATGGAGACAATGGAAAGAGTTGATCAATGAGTTGAAGTTTGCGTTTTGCTGGAACAGAGAACCAGATTTGCAGAGTTTGAAGGATACGGTGAAATTGAAGTTGTGGTGAATGCGGAGATGCTGCAAAAGTGCTCAATCTAACAAATTGCTGCAAATTGAGAATTGGATGGAAGCAGAGAACTACTTTCCTGAAAAGGAGAGAAATTCAGGAATTGAATGTTGGTGCCAATGAGGAGTAGCGGGAAATGTGGATGTCGTTTGAAATAGAGAGATGAATGCAGTTGGACTGAAGAAATTAGTAGAGATAGAGAAACTGATGATAATGGAGAAACTTTTACAATCAGAGAAATAGCAGCAGGTGCATGCAGCGGATTTAAAGGAAATGTAGCATGCTGCAATTATGGGGAACAAACATTATCTGCAGATAGAGAAAATGCAAGGAATTGATCAATTATTTGAAGTTGGCATTTTGATGGAAGAGAGAGCAGGATTTGCAGACTATGAAGGGTATGGTGAAATTGAAGCTGCGGTGAATGCGGAGAACATGCAAATGTGCTGAATCTAATAAATTGCTGTAAATAGAGAATTAGATGGAAGCTGACAACTGCATTTGCTGAAAAAGAGAGAAATTGAGGAGTTGAAGGTTCGGGCCAATCAGCAGTAGCTGGATATGTGGATGTCGTTAGAAATAGAGAGAGTAATGCACTTGGACGCAAGGAATATTTAGAGAAAGGGAAACTGATGGAAGTGGAGTAATTTATACATTGAGAGATGGAGTAGCAGCTACAAGCAACGATATTCATTAAAATGGGAGATTATAAAAATATGGGGAATGAGAAATCTGCAGATAGAGAAACGGCAAGGAGCTGATCTGTTATTTGACGTTGCGATTATGCTGGAACAGAGAGCACTATTTGCAGAATTAGAAGGATATGGTGATATTGAAGCTGCGATGATTTCAGAGAACTTGCCAATGTGCTCAATCGAACAAGTTTCTGTAAATTGAGAATTGGGTGGATGCACCGACAACTGGATTTAGTGAGAATGAGAAAAGTACAGAAACTGTAGGTTCAGGATAATCAGGAGCAGCTGGAAATATGGATGTTGTTCGTAATAAAGAGGTTCATGGAGTGGGACATTAGAAAATAGTAGAGATATAGAAAGTGATGAAAATGGAAAAAATTTTAATTTCAGAGAAGCAGCAGAAGCTACAAGCAATAAACTTCATGGAAATGGGAGATTTTACAAAAATGAGGAATGGGAAATATGAGAAATCCGCAGATAGAGAATATGCAGGAAGTTCATCAATTGTTTGAAACTTGCATTTTGCTGGCACAGAGAACCAGCTTTGCAGAACTTTTGGATATGGAGAAATTGCGGTTGCATTGAATGCGGGGAAGCTGGGAATGTGATGAATGAAATACTGCTGAAAAATTGGTCATTTGACAGATACAGAGAACTAGGTATACTGATAGAGTGCATGGGGAATTTATGTTTCAGATCAATGAATCGTCGTTGGAAATGTGGATATTCTTAGAAATAAAGAGGTTAATGGAGTTGGAGAATAGAAATTAGTCGAGATAGAGAAGCTGATGGAAATGGAGAAATTTGTACATTCAGAGAAGGAGCATGAGGTGCGAGCAGTGGTTTTAATGGAAATGGGAATTTTGCAATTATGCGGAAAGGGAAATATCTACAGATGGAGACAATGGAAAGAGTTGATCAATGAGTTGAAGTTTGCGTTTTGCTGCAACAGAGAACCAGATTTGCAGAGTTTGAAGGATGCGATGAAATTGAAGTTGTGGTGAATGCGGAGAAGCTGCAAAAGTGCTCAATCTAACAAATTGCTGCAAATTGAGAATTGGATGGAAGCAGAAAACTACTTAGCTGATAAGGAGAGAAATGCAGGAATTCAATGTTTGGGCCGATGAGGAGAGCTGGAAATGTGGATGTCGTTTGAAATAGAGAGATGAATGCAGTTGGACTTAAGAAATTAGTAGAGATAGAGAAACTGATGATAATGGAGAAACTTTTATATACAGAGAAGTAGCAGCGGCTACAAGCACCAGATTTAAAGCAAATGTAGCATGCTGCAATTATGGGGAACATACATTTTCTGCAGATAGAGAAAATGCAAGGAATTGATCAATTATTTGAAGTTGGCATTTTGATGGAACAGAGAGCTGGATTTGCAGAATTTGAAGGATATGGTGAAATTGAAGCTTCGTTGAACGCAGAGAACATGCAAATGGGCTGAATCTAATAGATTGCTGTAAATAGAGAATTAGATGGAAGCTCAGAACTACATTTGCTGAAAAAGAGAGAAATTGAGGAATTGAAGGTTCGGGCCAATCAGCAGTAGCAGGAAATGTGGGTGACGTTAGTAATAGAGAGAGTAATGCACTTGGACGCAAGGAATATTTAGAGAAAGGGAAACTGATCGAAGTGGAGTAATTTATACATTGAGAGATGGAGTAGCAGCTACAAGCAACGATATTCATTAAAATGGGAGATTATAAAAATATGGGGAATGAGAAATCTGCAGATAGAGAAACTGCAAGCAGCTGATCTGTTATATGACGTTGCGATTTTGCCAGAACAGAGAACAGTATTTGCAGAATTAGAAGGATATGGTGAAATTCAAGCTGCGATGATTTCAGAGAACCTGCCAATGTGCTCAATCGAACAAGTTTCTGTAAATTGAGAATTGGGTGGATGCACAGAGAACTAGTTTTGGTGAGAATGAGAAAAGTACAGAAATTGTAGGTTCAGGATAATGAGGAGTAGCAGGAAATATGGATGTTGTTCCAAATAAAGAGATTCATGTAGTGGGACATTAGAAATTAGTAGAGATACAGAAAGTGATGAAAATGGAAAAAAATTGTACTTTCAGGGAAGCAGCAGAAGCTAGAAGCAATAAACTTCATGGAAATGGGAGA
The DNA here is from genome assembly GCF_964194155.1 of Cetorhinus maximus. Lineage (NCBI taxonomy): Eukaryota > Metazoa > Chordata > Chondrichthyes > Lamniformes > Cetorhinidae > Cetorhinus > Cetorhinus maximus. The sequence goes on along the minus strand of NW_027600590.1, from coordinate 6,868 downwards.
TTTTACAATAATGAGGAATAAGAAATATGAGAAATCTGCAGATAGAGATTATGCAGGAGTTTAACAATTATTTGAAACTGGTATTTTGCTGGCACAGAGAACCAGCTTGGCAGAACTTATGGATATGGAGAAATTACGGTTGCATTGAATGCGGGGAAGCTGGAAATGTGATGAATGAAATACTGCTGAAAAATTGGTCATTTGACAGATACAGAGAACTGGGTATGCTGATAAACAGAGAGCATGGTGACTTTAAGTTTCAGATCAATGAATCGACGTTGGAAATGTGGATATTCTTAGAAATAAAGAGATTAATGCAGTTGAAGAGTAGAAATTAGTAGAGATAGAGAAGCTGATGGAAATGGAGATAATTGTACATTCAGAGAAGGAGCATGAGGTGAAAGCAGTGGATTTAATGGAAATGGGAGATGTTTCAAGTATGGGGAAGGGGAAATATCTACAGATGGAGACAATGGAAAGAGTTGATCAATGAGTTGAAGTTTGTGTTTTGCTGGAACAGAGAACCTGATTTGCAGAGTTTGAAGGATACGGTGAAATTGAAGTTGTGGTGAATGTGGAGAAGCTGCAAAAGTGCTCAATCGAACAAATTGCTGCAAATTGAGAATTGGATGGAAGGAGAGAACTACTTTCCTGAAAAAGAGAGAAATTCAGGAATTGAATGTTGGGGCCAATCAGGAGTAGCTGGAAATGTGGATGTCGTTTGAAATAGAGAGATGAATGCAGTTGGACTGAAGAAATTAGTAGAGATAGAGAAACTGATGATAATGGAGAAACTTTTACATTCAGAGAAATAGCAGCGGGTACAAGCAGCAGATTTAAAGCAAATGTAGCATTCTGCAATTATGGGGAACAAACATTATCTGCAGATAGAGAAAATGCAAGGAATTGATCAATTATTTGAAGTTGGCATTTTGATGTAAGAGAGAGCAGGATTTGCAGACTTTGAAGGGTATGGAGAAATTGAAGCTGCGGTGAATGCGGAGAACATGCAAATGTGCTGAATCTAATAAATTGCTGTAAATAGAGAATAGATGGAAGCTGAGAACTACATTTGCTGAAAAAGAGAGAAATTGAGGAATTGAAGGTTCGGGCCAATGAGCAGTAGCTGGATATGTGGATGTCGTTAGTAATAGAGAGAGTAATGCACTTGGACACAAGGAATAATTAGAGAAAGGGAAACTGATCGAAGTTTGGTAATTTATACATTGAGAGAAGGAGTAGCAGCTACAAGCAACGATATTCATTAAAATGGGAGATTATAAAAATATGGGGAATGAGAAATCTGCAGATAGAGAAACTTGCAAGCAGCTGATCTGTTATTTGACGTTGCGATTTCGCTGGAACAGAGAACAGTATTTGCAGAATTAGAAGGATATGGTGAAATTGAAGCTTTGATGATCTCAGAGAACCTGCCAATGTGCTCAATCCAACAAGTTTCTGTAAATTGAGAATTTGGTGGATGCACAGAGAACTAGTTTTGGTGAGAATGAGAAAAGTACAGAAATTGTAGGTTCAGGATAATGAGGAGTAGCTGGAAATATGGATGTTGTTCCAAATAAAGAGATTCATGGAGTGGGACATTAGAAATTAGTAGAGATATAGAAAGTGATGAAAATGGAAAAAATTGTACTTTCAGGGAAGCAGCAGAAGCTACAAGCAATAAACTTCACTGAAATGGCAGATTTTACAAGAATGAGGAATGAGAAATATGAAAAATCTGCAGATAGAAAATATGCAGGAGTTTAACAATTGTTTGAAACTGGCATTTTGCTGGAACAGTGAACCAGCTTGGCAGAACTTATGGATATGGAGAAATTACGGTTGCATTGAATGCGGGGAAGCTGGGAATGTGATGAATGAAATTCTGCTGAAAAATTGGTCATTTGACAGATACAGAGAAGTAGGTATGCTGACAAATAGAGAGCATGGTGAATTTAAGTTTCAGATCAATGAATCGACGTTGGAAATGTGGATATTCTTAGAAATAATGAGATTAATGCATTTGAAGAGTAGAAATTAGTCGACATAGAGAAGCTGATGGATTTGGAGAAATTTGTACATTCAGACAAGGAGCATGAGGTGCAAGCAGTGGATTTAATGGAAGTGGGAGATGTTGCAAATATGGGGAAGGGGAAATATCTACAGATGGAGACAATGGAAAGAGTTGATCAATGAGTTGAAGTTTGTGTTTTGCTGGAACAGAGAACCAGATTTGCAGAGTTTGAAGGATACGGTGAAATTGAAGTTGTGGTGAATGCGGAGAAGCTGCAAAAGTGCTCAATCTAACAAATTGCTGCAAATTGAGAATTGGATGGAAGCAGAGAACTACTTCTCTGAAAAAGAGAGAAATTCAGGAATTGAATGTTGGTGCCAATGAGGAGTAGCTGGAAATGTGGATGTCGTCTGAAATAGAGAGATGAATGCAGTTCGACTGAAGAAATTAGTAGAGATACAGAAACTGATGATAATGGAGAAACTTTTACATTCAGAGAAATAGCAGGAGGTACAAGCAGCGGATTTAAAGGAAATGTAGCATGCTGCAATTATGGGGAACAAATATTATCTGCAGATAGAGAAAATGCAAGGAATTGATCAATTATTTGAAGTAGGCATTTTGATGGAACAGAGAGCAGGATTTGCAGAATTTGAAGGGTATGGTGAAATTGAAGCTGCGGTGAATGCGGAGAACATGCAAATGCGATGAATCTAATAAATTGCTTTACATAGAAATTAGATGGAAGCTCAGAACTACATTTGCTGAAAAAGAGAGAAATTGAGAAATTGAAGGTTCGGGCCAATCAGCAGTAGCAGGTAATGTGGATGTCGTTAGTAACAGAGAGAGTAATGCACTTGGACACACGGAATAATTGGAGAAAGGGAAACTGATCGAAGAGGAGTATTTTATACATTGAGAGAAGGAGTAGCAGCTACAAGCAACGATATTCATTAAAATGGGAGATTATAAAAATATGGGGAATGAGAAATCTGCAGATAGAGAAACTGCAAGCAGCTGATCTGTTATTTGACGTTGCAATTTTGCTGGAACAGAGAACAGTATTTGCAGAATTAGAAGGATATGGTGAAATTGAAGCTGCAATGATTTCAGAGGACCTGCCAATGTGCTCAATGGAACAAGTTTCTGTAAATTGAGAATTGGGTGGATGCACAGAGAACTAGTTTTGGTGAGAATGAGACAAGTACAGAAATTGTAGGTTCAGGACAATGAGGAGTAGCTGGACATATGGATGTTGTTCCAAATAAAGAGATTTATGTAGTGGGACAGTAGAAATTAGTAGAGATATAGAAAGTGATGAAAATGGAATAAATTGTACTTTCAGGGAAGCAGCAGAAGCTACAAGCAATAAACTTCATGGAAATGGGAGATTTTACAATAATGAGGAATGAGAAATATGAAAAATCCGCAGATAGAGAATATGCAGGAGTTTAACAATTGTTTGAAACTGGCATTTTGCTGGCACAGAGAACCAGCCTGGCAGAACTTATGGATATGGAGAAATTACGGTTGCATTGAATGCGGGGAAGCTGGGAATGTGATGAATGAAATACTGCTGAAAAATCGGTCATTTGACAGATACAGAGAACTAGGTATGCTGATAAATAGAGAACATGGTGAATTTAAGTTTCAGATCAATGAATCGTCGTTGGAAATATGGATATTGTTAGAAATAAAGAGATTAATGCAGTTGAAAAGTAGAAATTAGTAGAGATAGAGAAGCAGATGGAAATGGAGAAAATTGTACATTCAGACAAGGAGCATGAGGTGCAAGCAGTGGATTTAATGGAAATGGGAGATGTTGCAAATATGGGGAAGGGGAAATCTCTACAGATGGAGACAATGGAAAGTGTTGATCAATGAGTTGAAGTTTGTGTTTTGCTGGAACAGAGAACCAGAATTGCAGAGTTTGAAGGATACGGTGAAATTGAAGTTGTGGTGAATGCGGAGAAGCTGCAAAAGTGCTCAATCTAACAAATTGCTGCAAATTGAGAATTGGATGGAAGCAGAGAACTACTTTCCTGAAAAAGAGAGAAAGTCAGGAATTGAATGTTTGGGCCAATGAGGAGTAGTTGGAAATGTGGAATGTCGTTTGAAATAGAGAGATGAATGCAGTTGGACTTAAGAAATTAGTAGAGATACAGAAACTGATGATAATGGAGAAATTTTTACATTCAGAGAAATAGCAGGAGGTACAAGCAGCGGATTTAAAGGAAATGTGGCATGCTTCAATTATGGGGAGCAAACATGATCTGCAGATAGAGAAATGCAAGGAATTGATCAATTATTTGAAGTTGGCATTTTGATGGAAGAGAGAGCAGGATTTGCAGACTTTGAAGGGTATGGTGAAATTGAAGCTGCGGTGAATGCGGAGAACATGCAAATGTGCTGAATCTAATAAATTGCTGTAAGTAGAGAATTAGATGGAAGCTGAGAACTACATTTGCTGAAAAAGAGAGAAATTGAGGAATTGAAGGTTCCGGCCAATCAGCAGTAGCCGGATATGTGGATGTCGTTAGAAATAGAGAGAGTAATGCACTTGGACACAAGGAATTATTAGAGATAGGGAAACTGATCGAAATGGAGAAATCTATACATTGACAGAAGGAGTAGCAGCTACAAGCAACGATATTCATTAAAATGGGATATTATAAAAATATGGGGAATGAGAAATCTGCAGATAGAGAAACTGCAAGCAGCTGATCTGTTATTTGACTTTGCGATTTTGATGGAACAGAGAACAGTATTTGCAGAATTAGAAGGATATGGTGAAATTGAAGTTGAGATGATTTCAGAGGACCTGCCAATGTGCTCAATCGAACAAGTTTCTGTAAATTGAGAATTGGGTGGATGCACAGACAACTAGTTTTGGTGAGAATGAGAAAAGTACAGAAATTGTAGGTTCAGGATAATGAGGAGTAGCTGGAAATATGGATGTTGTTCCAAATAAAGAGATTCATGTAGAGGGACATTAGAAATTAGTAGAGATATAGGAAGTGATGAAAATGGAATAAAATTGTACTTTCAGGGAAGCAGCAGAAGCTACAAGCAGTAAACTTCACTGAAATGGCAGATTTTACAATAATGAGGAATGAGAAATATGAGAAATCTGCAGATAGAGAATATGCAGGAGTTTAAAAATTGATTGAAACTGGCATTTTGCTGGCACAGAGAACCAGCCTGGCAGAACTTATGGATATGGAGAAATTATGGTTGCATTGAATGCGGGGAAGCTGGGAATGTGATGAATGAAATACTGCTGAAAAATTGGTCATTTGACAGATACAGAGAACTAGGTATGCTGATAAATAGAGAGCATGGTGAATTTAAGTTTCAGATCAATGATTCGTCGTTGGAAATGTGGATATTCTTATCAATAAAGAGATTAATGCAGTTGAAGAGTAGAAATTAGTGGAGATAGAGAAGCTGATGGAAATGGAGAAATTTGTACATTCAGACAAGGAGCATGAGGTGCAAGCAGTGGATTTAATGGAAATGGGAGATGTTGCAAATATGGGGAAGGGGAAATATCTACAGATGGAGACAATGGAAAGAGTTGATCAATGAGCTGAAGTTTGCGTTTTGCTGGAACAGAGAACCAGATTTGCAGAGTTTGAAGGATACGGTGAAATTGAAGTTGTGGTGAATGCGGAGAAGCTGCAAAAGTGCTCAATCTAACAAATTGCTGCAAATTGAGAATTGGATGGAAGCAGAGAACTACTTTCCTGAAAAAGAGAGAAATTCTGGAATTGAATGTTGGGGCCAATCAGGAGTAGCTGGGAATGTGGATGTCGTTTGAAATAGAGAGATGAATGCAGTTGGACTTAAGAAATTAGTAGAGATTGGGTAACTGATGATAATGGAGAAACTTTTACATTCAGAGAAATAGCAGCGGGTACAAGCAGCAGATTTAAAGCAAATGTAGCATTCTGCAATTATGGGGAACAAACATTATCTGCAGATAGAGAAAATGCAAGGAATTGATCACTTATTTGACGTTGGCATTTTGATGGAAGAGAGAGCAGGATTTGCAGACTTTGAAGGGTATGGAGAAATTGAAGCTGCGGTGAATGCGGAGAACATGCAAATGTGCTGAATCTAATAAATTGCTGTAAATAGAGAATTAGATGGAAGCTGAGAACTACATTTGCTGAAAAAGAGAGAAATTGAGGACTTGAAGGTTCGGGCCAATGAGCAGTAGCTGGATATGTGGATGTCGTTAGTAATAGAGAGAGTAATGCACTTGGACACAAGGAATAATTAGAGAAAGGGAAACTGATCGAAGTGGAGTAATTTATACATTGAGAGATGGAGTAGCAGCTACAAGCAACGATATTCATGAAAATGGGAGATTATAAAAATATGGGGAATGAGAATTCTGCAGATAGAGAAACTTGCAAGCAGCTGATCTGTTATTTGACGTTGCGATTTCGCTGGAATGGAGAACAGTATTTGCAGAATTAGAAGGATATGGTGAAATTGAAGCTTAGATGATCTCAGAGAACCTGCCAATGTGCTCAATCCAACAAGTTTCTGTAAATTGAGAATTTGGTGGATGCACAGAGAACTAGTTTTGGTGAGAATGAGAAAAGTACAGAAATTGTAGGTTCAGGATAATGAGGAGTAGCTGGAAATATGGATGTTGTTCCAAATAAAGAGATTCTTGTAGTGGGACATTAGAAATTAGTAGAGATATAGAAAGTGATGAAAATGGAAAAAATTGTACTTTCAGGGAAGCAGCAGAAGCTACAAGCAATAAACTTCACTGAAATGGGAAATTTTACAATAATGAGGAATGAGAAATATGAAAAATCTGCAGATAGAAAATATGCA
>NW_027600589.1:0-12958 GCF_964194155.1 Cetorhinus maximus | reverse complement strand
CACACACACAAGGCTCATTAAAATACAGTGTGAAATATGAAAACAAAATAATTACTCTTTCTAAATACCCTAACACAGTCACTCTCTCTCACACACAAAGCTCATTAAAATACAGTGTGAAATATGAAAACAGAATAATTACTCTTTCTAAATACCCTAACACAGTCACTCTCTCTCACACACACACACAAAGCTCATTAAAATACAGTGTGAAATATGAAAACAGAATAATTACTCTTTCTAAATACCCTAACACAGTCACTCTCTCTCTCACACAGACAAACAAGGCTTATTAAAATACAGTGTGAAATATGAAAATAGAGTAATTACTCTTTCTAAATACCCTAACACACACACTCTCTCTCACACACAGACAAACAAGGCTTATTAAAATACAGTGTGAAATATGAAAATAGAGTAATTACTCTTTCTAAATACCCTAACACACACACACTCTCTCACACACACAAAGCTCATTAAAATACAGTGTGAAATATGAAAACAGAATAATTACTCTTACTAAATACCCTAACACACTCACTCTCTCTCACACACACAAAGCTCATTAAAATACAGTGTGAAATATGAAAACAGAATAATTACTCTTTCTAAATACCCTAACACACACACTCTCTCTCACACACACAAAGCTCATTAAAATACAGTGTGAAATATGAAAACAGAATAATTACTCTTACTAAATACCCTAACACACTCACTCTCTCTCACACACACAAAGCTCATTAAAATACAGTGTGAAATATGAAAATAGAATAATTACTCTTTCTAAATACCCTAACACAGTCACTCTCTCTCTCACACACACACACAAAGCTCATTAAAATACAGTGTGAAATATGAAAACAGAATAATTACTCTTACTAAATACCCTAACACACACACTCTCTCTCACACACACAAAGCTCATTAAAATACAGTGTAAAATATGAAAATAGAGTAATTACTCTTTCTAAATACCCTAACACACTCGCACTCACTCTCTCACACACACACACAGCTTATTAAAATACAGTGTGAAATATGAAAACAGAATAATTATTCTTTCTAAATACCCTAACACACACACTCATTCACAGGCACACAAATACACAGAGCAGCTCACAGGCGCGCGCGCACACACACAGACGCGCACACACACACACTGTCACACACACACTGTCACACAGACTCTCAAACACAAACTCTCACTGTCACACAGGCGCATTAGCACGCGCACAATCTCTCACACACAGACTGTATCACGCACACAGACACACAGACTGCCTCACACACACGGACACACACACGCACTCTCTCTCACACACACTCCCTCAGACACAGACTCATACATGCAGAAATGCACACACACACAAACACATACACGCTCACACACAGGCACACCAAAAACAATAGAGGAATTCTTCCCACAAGGTTAAATGTCAATGGTTCAAGGGGAAAAGGATAGATGGTGGAGTCCTTGAAATGGTGTCCAGTTGGTCTCTGCACTGGCCTGGGAAACAGCCGATGTCTTTTCCGCTGCTTTCCAGGCGGGAAAACTCGAGGAAAACGTGCAGCCCCGTCAATTTCGCAACGTAGAGCCGCCATGTCGGAGCAGCTCCCAAAGGCTCCCTGCTCTCGGGACTGGGCCTGGAGCTCCGGGAGCTGCTGTCTTCATCCCTCAAACAGTTGGTCCTTCTCGATCCCTCCTGAGAAGCAGACAAACCCAGCCGACCAGCTTTTAAAACCCAGCTTTTTGGGGTGGGGGTGTTTCAATCAAAGCGATAAGCCCCCCCCCACCCCCCCGCGTGACCCTTTTGTAAAACAGTCCACGGGGGTCAAGAGGCCTCCAGATTCTTTCAAACCGCTTAATTACCTTAAGCGTCGACCACCAGGGTCCGAGCGTCGGCCCTTTAAGGGGCAGCGTCTTTTTAAAAAAAAAACAACACGCGCACAAATTCTTCCGGAATGTTCTCCGCCCTCGAAGATCAGCCACTTTCCACGATGAAAGCGCTTGTGGCAACCGCGTTCAAGGGGCGGTTTAGGGACGGACGGTGAGTGGTGGTCATGCCAGTGCTGGTCATGCCAGTGGTGCCCACGCCCCATGAACAAGTCAAAGACCTCTCCTGGGGACTCGCAGATAACACCTTTCCAAGTCAGGATGGTGAGGGGCTCGGAGGGGGAACTTCCAGGTGGTGGGTGTTCCCCATGTGTCTGCTGCCCTTGTCCTTCTAGACGGTAGCGGTCGTGGGTTTGGGCGGCGCTGTCGAAGGAGCCTTGGCGAGTTGCTGCAGTGCATCTTGTAGATGGTACACACGCTGCTGCTACTGTGCGTCGGTGGGTGGAGGGAGTGAATGTTGGCGGATGGGGTGCCGATCGAGCGGGGCTGCTTTGTCCTGGACGGTGTCGAGCTTCTCGAGTGTTGTGGGAGCTGCAACTCATCCAGGCAAAGTGGGGAGTGTCCCCATCACACTCCTGACTTGTGCCTTGTCGATGGTGAACAGGCTTTGGGGTGTCAGGAGGTGAGTTACTCTCCGCAGGATTCCCAGCCTCTGACCTGCTCTTGTAGCCACAGTATTTATAGGGCTGGGTCCCCAGTTCAGTTTCTGGTCAGTGGGAACCCCCAGGATGTTGATAGTGGGGGATTCAGCGATGGTAATGCCACTCAACGCCCCTATATTAGCAAAGTCATCACCATTGCAGTGATGCACCCACAGAGCTGACCAGCGATTGCAAGCAAGTGCAAGATTCACAAGGCTATTCAGAGAACGCTTTTCGCCTCGGTACAGTCCCCATTAATGCATCAACGGCCGGTGGTATCCGAGTGCATAATTCAAAGGAGCCTGAGATCGCCCACTCCAGAGAGAGACACCAAAAAGGTCAACAGTGACAAGTGCTGAGGGAGAGCCGCACTGTCGGAGGGTCAGTACTGAGGGAGCGCCGCACTGTCGGAGGGTCAGTGCTGAGGGAGAGCCGCACTGTCGGAGGGTCAGTACTGAGGGAGAGCCGCACTGTCGGAGGGTCAGTGCTGAGGGAGAGCCGCACTGTTGGAGGGTCAGTGCTGAGGGAGCGCCGCACTGTCGGAGGGTCAGTGCTGAGGGAGAGCCGCACTGTCGGAGGGTCAGTGCTGAGGGAGAGCCGCACTGTCGGAGGGTCAGTGCTGAGGGAGAGCCGCACTGTCGGAGGGTCAGTACTGAGGGAGCGCCGCACTGTCGGAGGGTCAGTGCTGAGGGAGAGCCGCACTGTCGGAGGGTCAGTGCTGAGGGAGAGCCGCACTGTCGGAGGGTCAGTACTGAAGGGGGGTGGGGGGTTAATGACTTTAACAGGCCTGACTCTGTTCACCTGAAATGATGGAACAGACCCGAGGGGCAGAATGGCCTTTTCTCGTTCCCGTGGTGTCCGTGTGTGTGTGTGTGAGTTATTAACAGAGCATCCTTTGGAAGTCAGTAGCCAGTGCCTTGAAGGCTCCAACACACAGGCAAATAACTCAGGCCTGGCAATGGAATTTCTCTCATTAAACAAATGAGGCAAACCACGGAAACTATGTGTATGTTCCGTGTTTGGAAAAAGAAACACAGGAGCAGGCTATTGAGTAAATGGAAGCCCGAGCGACAAAGAGAAAGCGAGAGAGAGATGGAGGAATTGACGGGCAGCAACAGGGAGGGAGAGAGCGAAGCTAATGGAATAGACACTGTTTATTGTGAGGGGTTCGGAGACACGAAAGTTAGGGGGTGGGGTGATGCTTCAGTTGTGCAGGGCACTGGCGAGACCACATCTGGAGTGCTTTCGCAGAGCGCTGAGCCTTGTTCTGCTCTTATCGCGTCCCGCTCTCTTAGCCTTCATGCCACTATCCGCACCTCCTCTAGTCTTTAATACCACCACTAACACTCCCTTTGACTGACATCTTTTGTCAGTCTCTCCTGAGCCCCTACCCCTTTTCTGGGGGTTTTCTATTTCTTCTTCCTGGAGCGTTGTGTGCAACACCGTTTCCCCCTTATTTCACGGAAGGATGTAAATGCGTGGGAAGCAGTTCGGAGAAGGTTTGCCGGGCTAATACCAGGAATGGGCGGGGTTGCCTGATGAGGAAAGGCCGGACAGGTGAGGCTTGTATCCCGCTGGAGTTTAGAAAGGTCGTAAGACCACAGGAGCAGACATTAGGCCATTCGGCCCATCGAGTCTGCTCCGCCATTCAATCGCGGCTGATAAGTTTCTCGACCCCCATTCTCCCCGCCTTCTCCCCGTCACCTTTGATCCCCTCTTACCCAATCAAGAACCTATCTATCTCGCTCTTAAATACACTCAATGACCCGGCCTCCACAGCCTTCTGTGGCAATGAATTCCATAGATTCACCACTCTCTCTGGCTAAAGGAGTTTCTCCTCATCTCTGTTCTAAAAGGTCTTCCCTTTACTCTGAGGCTGTGCCCCTCGGGGTCCTAGTCTCTCCTACTCATGGAAACATCTTCCCCCACGTCCCACTCTATCCAGGCCTTTCAGTATTCTGTAAGTTTCAATCAGATCCCCCCCCTTTCATCCTTCTAAACTCCATCGAGTATAGACCCAGAGTCCTCAAACATTCCTCATATGTTAAGCCTTTCATTCCTGGGATCGTTCTCGTGAACCTCCTCTGGACCCCTCTCCAGGGGCCAGCACATCCTTCCTGAGATACGGTGCCCAAAATTGCTCACAATATTCTAAATGTGGTCTGACCAGAGTCTTATAAAGCCTCAGCAGCACATCCCTGCATTTATATTCTAGTCCTCTCGAAATAAATGTCAACATTGCATTTGCCTTCCTAACTACCGACTCAACCTGCAAGTTAACCTTAAGAGAATCCTGGACTAGGACTCCCAAGTCCCTTTGCACTCCAGATTTCTTAATTCTCTCCCCATTTAGAAAATAGTCTATGCATCTATTCTTCCTACCAAAGTGCATGACCTCACACTTCCCCACATTATATTCCATCTGCCACTTCTTTGCCCATTCTCCTAACCTGTCCAAATCCTTCTGCAGCCTCCCCGCCTCCTCAATACTACCTGTCCCTCCACCGATCTTTGTATCATCTGCAAACTTAGCCAGGATGCCCTCGGTTCCTTCATCTAGATCATTAATGTATCAAGTGAAAAGTTGTGGTCCCAACACTGACCCCTGCGGAACTCCACTAGTCACCGGCCGCCATCCTGAGAAGGACCCCCTTATCCCCACTCTCTGCCTCCTGCCAGACAGCCAATCTTCTATCCACGCTAGGACCTTGCCTCTAACACCATGGGCTCTTATCTTACTGAGCAGCTTCCTGTGCGGCACCTTGTCAAAGGCCTTCTGGAAGTCCCAAGTAGATAACATCCATTGGCTCTCCTTTGTCTAACCCACTGGTTACCTCCTCAAAGAATTCGAACAGATTTGTTAGATTAATACACAGATTGATTCACAGAGGGAGAGCGCGAGAGAGAAATAGAGACAGAGAGAGAGAGAAATAGAGGTGGAGAGAGAGAGATGCAGAGACAGCAATGGTTTAACAGAGAAAATGTACAGTAATAACAGCAGGGATGGAACCGGACAGCCAGCGAGCGGTCGGCAATTTAGAAGGATCGAGTGTTTCTTCCACCATCGTGTAAATGGGCCCATCCTGCGACGTTGGTAAAGACTGATTGAGACATCACAGAAAGGTAGAACCCGTCAAATCCACACCACAGAGGAACCAGAAGGAACGGAGACAGACATTTACATCACTGCGCGACTTAAAAACGGGCAACATAGAAACCTAGGAGCAGGGAGGAGGCCACTCGGCCCTTCGAGCTCGCTCCGCTATTCATTCTGATCATGGCTGATCATCCAACTCGATATCCTGCTCCCCGCCTTCTCCCCATATCCCTTTCGCCCCCTCCCAAGAGCTATTATCTAACTCCTTCTTGAAAACACACAATTGTTTTGGCCTCAACTACTTTCTGTGGGAGCGAATTCCACAGCCTCACCGCTCTCCGGGTGAAGACATTTCTCCTCATCTCAGTCCTAAATGGTCTACCCCGTATCCTCAGACTGTGACCCCTGGTTCCGGACTCCCCCCACCACCATCGGGAACATCCTTCCTGCATCTTACCCTGTCTAAGTCCTGTTAGAATTTTATAGGTTTCTATGAGATCCACCCCCCCCACCTCATTCTTCTGAACTCCAGCGAATATAACCCTAACCGACTCCATCTCTCCTCCTGTGTCGGTCCCGCCATCCCGGGAATCAGCCGGATTTGATCGAAGGTGACGGGGAGAAGGCGGGAGAATGGGGGTTGAGAAACTTATCATTGAACGGCGGAGCAGACTCGATGGGCCGAATGGCCTACTTTCTGCTCCTATGTCTTATGGTCTCATGGTCTAAAACTTCGCTGCACTCCCTCTATAGCAAGTACACCCTTCCTCAGATAAGGAGACCAAAACTGGGTAAGGCAGAGCCCGTCTATGTGACAGTGGACGCCAACAGGATATCCACGACAGTTATAGGGGAATGCAGGTTCAAATATCTGAACGGATGATTCCACTCACTAAACCTGGAGAATTCCGACGTTAAACTGAATGCACACACTGGCGAAAGCTTACGCGTAAGAGGTATACGCAAGATCCCAGTGTGGTCTGCAATGTTGGCATTTATTTCGAGAGGACTAGAATATAAAAAGCAGGGATGTGCTGCTGAGGCTTTATAAGGCTCTGGTCAGACCACATTTAGAATATTGTCAGCAATTTTGGGCCCCGTATCTCAGGAAGGATGTGCTGGCCCCTGGAGAGGGATCCAGAGGAGGTTCACGAGAATGATCCCAGGAATGAAAGGCTTAACATATGAGGAACGTTTGAGGACTCTGGGTCTATACTCGATGGAGTTTAGAAGGATGAGGCGGGGGGGGATCTGATTGAAACTTACAGAATACTGAAAGGCCTGGATAGAGTGGGACATGGGGAAGATGTTTCCCATTAGTAGGAGAGACTAGGATCCGAGGGGCACAGCCTCAGAGTAAAAGGGAAGACCTTTTAGAACAGAGATGAGGAGAAACTTCTTTAGCCAGAGAGAGTGGTGAATCTATGGAATTCATTGCCACAGAAGGCTGTGGAGGCCAGGTCATTGAGTGTATTTAAGAGCGAGATAGATAGGTTCTTGATTGGGTAAGGGGGGGATCAAAGGTTACGGGGAGAAGGCGGGGAGAATGGGGGTCGAGAAACTTATCAGCCGCGATTGAATGGCGGAGCAGACTCGATGGGCCGAATGGCCTAATTTCTGCTCCTAGGTCTTATGGTATGGAAACCAGTCTGTTAACCTGCGCCCATTGGCGATAGCGGGCAGTGGACCGAGTGTCCCGGGATGAAGCTGGCTAAGGGGAGAAGAAGCGGAATTTGCTGACGCGACCCCGAATTTTATTTATTTTTCACGCGCGCGCAACAGGTGGCGAAGGTTGCGAGTTGTACCTTCGAGTCAAGCGGGGAGGGATGTGGCAGTCTGAGGTGCGATATGCCTTTAAGGGAAGGCGAGCGGATTGACTACGTGTGTTACCCCCCACCACCCCCATGGCTCAGGGGGCCTGCATTGTTAATCGGTCGTTCGAGGAATAGGGTCTGGTCGGAGAAGCGCACGGGGGCGTTGGCGCTCTGTTACTGGTGCCAATCAACAGCATGGGCATCGTCTCGCACTGGGGTCTCTGTGTCTGCGGTATCTCGCTGACCGAGTCGCTCACCGATAGATCGGCGTTGCCACCATGTGCGCCGAGCGAGACAGAAGGAACACGGCGGCCTCGAATTATTTATATTTTTAATTCATTCACGGGGATGTGGGGGAGGTCGCTGGTACGGGTCCGGCATTTATTGCCCGTCCCTAACTGCCCCCCCTCGAGAAGGTGGTGGTGGTGAACCGCTGCAGTCCCCTGTGGTGTAGGTACACCCACGGCGCTGTTAGGGAGGGAGTTCCAGGATTTTGTCCCCTGTGGTGTAGGTACACCCACGGCGCTGTTAGGGAGGGAGTTCCAGGATTTTGTCCCCTGTGTGGTGTAGGTACACCCACGGCGCTGTTAGGGAGGGAGTTCCAGGATTTTGTCCCCTGTGTGGTGTAGGTACACCCACAGCGCTGTTAGGGAGGGAGTTCCAGGATTTTGTCCCCTGTGTGGTGTAGGTACACCCACAGCGCTGTTAGGGAAGGAGTTCCAGGATTTGGACCCAGCGACAGTGAAGGAACGGCCGATATATTTCCAAGTCGGGATGGTGAGGGGCTCGGAGGGGGAACTTCCGGGTGGTGGTGGTGATGGTGAAGCTGCCACCGATTGTTGTAAAATACCCCCATCAGGTGCACTAATACCCCCTTTCGGGAGGGAAATCTGCCGTCCTTACCCAGTCTGGCCCACACGCGACTCCAGACCCACTGCGACGTGTGGTTGACTCTTAACTGCCCCTCTGAACAAGGGGGCAGTTAGCGACGGGTAACAAGTGCTGGCTTAGCCAGCGACGCCCACATCCCACCAACAAATAATAAAGGAATTAATTTATTGAATTGAAATTGCACCATCTCCCACCCCGCCCCCCTCCCAAGAGCCTTCGTCTGAGCCTCTCTGGATTACCAATCATCTGACATGCCTGGTACGCCCCAAGTCTCGCACCACCCATCCCCGACAACATCCACCGCTCCCACCTCCCCGCCACCCCGAATCTCTCAGTCCCAGTGTCCCCTGCTCAGTCTGATCCCGTCCGCATTCCCCCAGAAACGACAATACCGCGGAGGTTTTGGATCGAAAGATTTTATTTCGGGGAGTCGCGCTGCAGCCGGGAGGTTTTTTTTGTCGCTGAGACGGTGGCCAGGGGGACGGGCGAGGAAGTCCGGCGGAATATGGTCGTTTGTCCCGTCGGCCGGCGGGAGAGTCTGACGATCCGGACTGGGAGCAAACCGGAGAATTGGAATAATGGGAAGAGAGAGACAGAGACAGACAGAGAGAGAGAGAGACAAAGTGAGTGCGAGACGGAGAGGTTGAGGGACGGAGAGATAGGGGAGAGCGAGAGACAGAGAGGTTGAGGGACGGAGAGACCGGGGAGAGCGAGAGACAGAGAGGTTGAGGGACGGAGAGACGGGAGAGCGAGAGACAGGTTGAGGGACGGAGAGACAGGGGAGAGCGAGAGACAGAGAGGTTGAGGGACGGAGAGACAGGGGAGAGCGAGAGACAGAGAGGTTGAGGGACGGAGAGACAGGGGAGAACGAGAGACAGAGAGGTTGAGGGCCGGAGAGACAGGGGAGAGCGAGAGACAGAGAGGTTGAGGGACGGAGAGACAGGGGAGAACGAGAGACAGAGAGGTTGAGGGCCGGAGAGACAGGGGAGAGCGAGAGACAGAGAGGTTGAAAGACCGGGGAGAAGAGAGACAGGTTGAGAGATGGGAGAGAGAGAGAGGTTCTGTTTGGCTCTGTTTTGCTCTATTTGGCTCTGTTTTGAGAGAGACAGAAAGACGCAGAGATGGACAGAGTGAGAGGAGACAGAGACTGAAGAGAGAGAGATGAGAGAGAGAGAGAGACATAGAGCGAGAGAGAGCAAGGGAGAAAGAGAAATAGAGAGAAAGGGAGCGAGAAAGAAAGAGACCAAGACAAAGAGAGAGGGAGAAAGAGCAACAGAGAGGGAACATACAAATTAGGAACAGGAGGAGGCCACTCGGCCCCTCGAGCGCTGCTCCCTCTTCAATAAGACCGCGGCTGATCTGGTTGTAACCTCAGCCCCACACTCCCTGCCCACCCCCGATAACCTTTCACCCCCTTGTCGATCAAGAATCCATCTCGCTCAGCCTTAAAAATATTCACAGACTCTGCTCCCATCGCCTTGTGAGGGAGAGAGTTCCAAAGACTCATCACCCTCGGAGAGAAAACATTTCCCCTAATCTCCGTCTTCAACCGGCGACCCCCTTATTTTTAACCAGTGACCCCTCCCCTCCTCGTTCTAGATTCTCCCACAAGAGGAAACATCCTCTCCACATTCCACCCTGTCCGAGACCCTCCCTCAGGATCTTAAAGGTTTCAACCGAGTCGCCTCTCACTCTTCTAAACTCCAGCGGGTACAAGCCTAACCTGTCCGACCTTCCCTCATAAAACAGCCCACGCATTCCCGGTGTTAGTCTGGTAAACCTTCTCTGAACTGCTTCCCACGCATTTACATCCTTCCTTAAATAAGGTGACCAACTCTGTACACAACACTCCAGATGTGGTCTCACCACTGCCCTGTACAACTGAAGCATAACCTCCCTAACTTTTATATTCAATTCCCCCTCACAATAAATGATAACTTTCTATTAGCTTTCCTAATGTCCTGCTGTCCCTGCAGACTAACCTTTTGTGATTCATGCACTAGGACACCCAGGTCCCTTTGCATCTCAGAGCTCTGCAATCCCTCACCATTTGGATAATAGGCTTCATACCAGCCTTTTGTGATTCATGCACTAGGACACCCAGATCCCTCTGCATCTCAGAGCCCTGCAATCTCTCACCATTTGGATAATAGGCTTCATACCAGCCTTTTGTGATTCATGCACTAGGACACCCAGATCCCTCTGCACCTCAGAGCTCTGCGATCTCTCACCGCTTAGATAATAGGCTTCATACCAGCCTTTTGTGATTCATGCACTAGGACACCCAGATCCCTCTGCACCTCAGAGCTCTGCGATCTCTCACCGCTTAGATAATAGGCTTCATACCAGCCTTTTGTGATTCATGCACTAGGACACCCAGATCCCTCTGCACCTCAGAGCTCTGCGATCTCTCACCGCTTAGATAATAGGCTTCTTTTTCATTCTCCCTGTCAAAATGGACAGTTTCGCATTTGCCCACATTATACCCCATTTGCCTGATCTTTTGGCCGTTCTCTTAACCCGTCTGTGTCCCTTTGTAGCCTCCTCGTGTCCTCTTCACAATTTACTTTCCTCTCTCTATCTTTGTGTCGTCAGTACATTTGGCAACGACACCTCTGGTCCCTTCACACGAGTCATTTATATCAATTGTAAAGAGTTGAGGCCCCAGCGCTGATCCCCGTGGCACACCGCTCGTTACATCCCGCCAACCCGGAAAAAGACCCATTTATGCCTACTCTCTGCTTCCTGTTAGCCAGCGATGTTCTATCCATGTCAATATTTTACCCCCCGACACCATGAGCCTTCATTTTGTGCGATAGCCATTGATGGGGCCCCTTATCGAATGCCTTCTGGAAATCCAAGTACGGCACATCCACTGAGAGACAGAGAGAGACAGAGAGAAAGAGAGGCAGACAGACAGAGAGTGAGGGAGAGAAAGAGAAAGAGAGGCAGACAGAGAGACAGGAGTTTCACGTCTTCACGCTCCCCGCAAGCGCCTCTCTTGGACACAGGTGCATCCGATGGTGACGGATAAGCTTCCTCTGGTGATGCCGCTGGTACTCCTGTACCAGACGTCCATGGTGTAGTTGAGGGCGATGGAGAGGAGGCGCGTGCGCACGTTTGAGGGGCTCTCTGCTCCTGGGAGGATGCAGTCATTCCGCAGACACTCTGCCGTCCTGATTGTCGGGGGGTAGCGACTGGGATCCGTGCAGATTCTGGAGGGAGGGAGGGAGGGAGGGAGAGAGGGAGGGAGGGAAGAGAAAAGGACAGTCATTTTAACCCTGTCTTTCACAGCCTCTGGATGTCCCTCCACAGCCCCTCACACACTCTCTCTGTCTCTCTGTCTATGTCTCTGTCTCTCTGTCTGTCTCTCTCTGTCTCTCTCTGCCTGTCTCCTTCTCTTGCTCTCTGTCCCTCCCTCTCTCTATGTCTCTGTCCCTCTCTCTATCTGTCTCTCTCTCTGTCTGTGCCTCTGTCTCTCTCTTTCTCTCTCTCTGTCTCCTTCCCTTTCTCTCTATGTCTCTCTCTGCCTGTCTCCTTCTCTTGCTCTCTGTCCCTCTCTCTCTCTATGTCTCTGTCCCTCTCTCTATCTGTCTCTCTCTGTCTGTGTCTCTGTCTCTCTCTTTCTCTCTCTCTGTCTGTCTCCTTCCCTTTCTCTCTGTCTCTCTCTCTCTGTCTGTCTCTCTCTCTGTCTGTCTCCTTCTCTTTCTCTCTGTCCCTCTCTCTCTCTCTGTGTCTCTGTCCCTCTCTCTATCTGTCTCTCTCTGTCTGTGTCTCTGTCTCTCTCTTTCTCTCTCTCTGTCTGTCCCCTTCCCTTTCTCTCAGTCCCTCTCTCTGTCTGTCTCCTCTTTCTCTCTGTCCCTCTCTCTCTCTGTGTCTCTGTCCCTCTCTCTCTCT
Source organism: Cetorhinus maximus (assembly GCF_964194155.1). Lineage (NCBI taxonomy): Eukaryota > Metazoa > Chordata > Chondrichthyes > Lamniformes > Cetorhinidae > Cetorhinus > Cetorhinus maximus. Next base: position 721 of record NW_027600589.1, on the reverse strand, counting down.
ATCTGTCTCTCTCTGTCTATGTCTCTGTCTCTCTCTCTCTCTGTCTCTCTCTGTCTACGTCTCTGTCTCTCTCTCTCTCTATCTGTCTCTCTCTGTCTATGTCTCTGTCTCTCTCTCTTTCTCTCTCTCTGTCTGTCTTCTTCCCTTTCTCTCTGTCCCTCTCTGTCTCTCTCTCTCTCTTTCTCCCTCTATCTGTCTCTCTCTGTCTCTCACTCTGTTACTCTCTCTGTCACTCTCTCTCTCTCTGTCTTTCTCTCTCAGTCTTTCTCAGTCTGTCTGTCTCTCACACTCTGTCTATCTCTCTTTGTCTTTGATACTGTCTCAATATCTCCCTCTTTTTCTTTCTTTCTCTCTCTCTCTCTCAAACTCTCACATTCTGTCACGTTTTCTCTGTTTCTCTCACACACCCACAGACTCTTTCTCTGTATCTCTTTGTCTCTCTGTCTGTCTCTCACACTTTATCTCTCCGTGTCCCCGATGCTGTCTCAGTATCTCCCTCTTTCTTTTCTCTCTCTCTGTCTCTCCCTTCCTCATCAACTGTTCCTCTCAAACTCTCCGACTGTCTCTTTAAGACACATTCTCTCTGTTTCTCACAGACTCTCTCTCTCTCTCTCTCTCTCTCTCTGCATCTCTCACACATTCTGTCTCTCTTTTTATCGTTTTCCCTATCACGCTTTCTCACCAACTCTCATCCTCTGTGTCTCTCTCACACACACACACA
>NW_027600588.1:0-12965 GCF_964194155.1 Cetorhinus maximus | reverse complement strand
CGCTCCCCTTCACTCTCTCTCTCCTTCGCTCGCTCTGCCCTTCACTCTCTCTCCCGCTCGCTTTCGCTCCCCTTCGCTCTTGCTACCCTTCACTCTCTCTCCCCTTCGCTCTCTCTCCCCTTCACTCTCTCTCTCCTTCATTTTCGCTCCCCTTCACTCTCTCTCCCCTTCACTCTCGCTCCCCTTCACTCTCGCTCCCCTTCACTCTCGCTCCCCTTCACTCTCGCTCCCCTTCACTCTCGCTCCCCTTCACTCTCGCTCCCCTTCACTCTCGCTCCCCTTCCCTCTCGCTCCCCTTCCCTCTCTTTCCCCTTCGCTCTCTCTCCCCTTCGCTATCACTCCCCTTCGCTCTCTCCCCTTCACTCTCGCTCCCCTTCACTCTCGCTCCCCTTCACTCTCGCTCCCCTTCACTCTCTCTCCCCTTCACTCTCTCTCCCCTTCACTCTCTCTCACCTTCGCTTTTATTCCCCTTCACTCTCTCACCCCTTCACTCTCTCTCCCCTTTGCCCTCGCTCACCTTCGCTCTCTCTTCCCCTTCTGTCTCTCTCCCCTTCTGTCTCTCTCCCCTTCCCTCTCTCTCCCCTTCACGCTCTCTCCCCTTCACTCTCTCTCCACTTCACTCTCTCTCCTCTTCACTCTCACTCCCCTTCACTGTCTCTTCCCTTCACTGTCTCTACTCTTCACTCTGTCTCCCCTTCCCTCTCTCTCCCCTTCAATCTCTCTCCCCTTCGCTTTCGCTCCCCTTCACTCTCTCTCCCCTTCACTCTCTCTCCACTTCACTCTCTCTCCCCTTCCCTCTCTTCCCCTTCCCTCTCTTCCCCCTTCACTCTCTTTACCCTTCACTCTCTCTCCCCTTCGCTCTCTCTCCCCTTCACTCTCTCTCCCCTTCTCTCGCTCTCCCCTACACTCTCTCTCCCCTTCACTCTCTCTCCCCTTCACTCTTGCTCCCCTTCACTCTCTCTCCCCTTCACTTTCGCTCCCCTTCACTCTCTCTCTCCTTCGCTCTCTCTACCCTTCACTCTCTATCCCCTTCGCTTTCGCTCCCCTTCGCTCTTGCTACCCTTCACTCTCTCTCCCCTTCGCTCTCTCTCCCCTTCACTCTCTCTCCCCTTCGCATTCGCTCCCTTCACTCTCTCTCCCCTTCGCTCTATCTCTCCTTCGCTCTCTCTACCCTTCACTCTCTCTCCCCTTCACTCTCTCTCTCCTTCTCTCTTGCTATCCATCGCTCTCGCTCCTTTTCGCTCTCGCTCCCCTTCGCTCTCTCTCCCCTTCGCTCTCTCTCCCCTTCGCTCTGTCTCCCCTTCGCTCTGTCTCCCCTTCGCTCTCGCTCCCCTTCACTCTCTCTCCCCTTCGCTTTCGCTCCCCTTCACTCTCTCTCCCCTTTGATCTCTCTCCCCTTCACTCTCTCTCCCCTTCGGTCTCTCTCCCCTTCGCTTTCGCTCCCCTTCACTCTCTCTCCCCTTCGTTCTCTCTCCCCTTCACTCTCTCTCCCCTTCGGTCTCTCTCCCCTTCGCTTTCGCTCCCCTTCGCTCTCTCTCCCCATCCCTCTCTTTCCCCATCATTCTCTCTCCCCTTCACTCTCTCTCCCCTTCCCTCTTTTCCCTTCACTCTCTTTCCCCTTCACTCTCTTTCCCCTTCACTCTTGCTCCCCTTCACTCTCTCTCCCCTTCGCTCTCTCTCCCCTTCACTCTCGCTCCCCTTCACTCTCTCTCCCCTTCGCTTTCGCTCCCCTTCGCTCTCTCTTCCCTTTCTCTCTCTCTCCCCTTCTGTCTCTCTCCCCTTCCCTCTCTCTCCCCTACACTCTCTCTCCCCTTCACTCTCTCTCCACTTCACTCTCTCTCCCCATCACTCTCTCTCCCCTTCGCTTTCGCTCCCTTTCACTCTCTCTCCCCTTCGCTCTCTCTCTCCGTCACTCTCTCTCCCCTTCGCTTTCGCTCCCCTTCACTCTCTCTCCCCTTCGCTCTCTCTCCCCTTCACTCTCTCTGCCCATCACTCTCTCTCCCCTTCACTCTCTCTCCCCTTCCCTCTCTTTCCCCTTCACTCTCTTTCCCCTTCACTCTCGCTCCCCTTCACTCTCTCTCCCCTTCGCTCTCTCTCCCCTTAGCTCTCTCTCCCCTTAGCTCTCTCGCCCCTTCGCTCTCTCTCCCCTTCAGTCTCTCCCCTTCCCTCTCTCTCCCCTTCGCTTTTGCTCCCATTCACTCTCTCTCCCCGTCACTCTCTCTCCCCTTTGCCCCCGCTCACCTTCGCTCACTCTTCCCCTTCTCTCTCCCCTTCTGTCTCTCTCCTCTTCCCTCTCTCTCCCCTTCCCTCTCTCTCCCCTTCACTCTCTCTCCATTTCACTCTCTTTCCCCTTCACACTCGCTCCCCTTCGCTCTCTCTCCCCTTCGCTTTCGTTCCCCTTCACTCTCTCTCCCCTTTGCGATCGCTCACCTTCGCTCTCTCTTCCCCTTCTCATCTCTCCCCTTCTGTCTCTCTCCCCTTCCCTCTCTCTCCCCTTCACTCTCTCTCCACTTCAGTCTCTCTCCCCTTCACTCTCACTCCCCTTTGCTGTCTCTCCCCTTCACTGTCTCTACCCTTCACTCACTCTCCCCATTTCTCTCTCTCCCCTTCACTCTCTCTCCCCTTCAGTCTCCATCCCCTTCGCTTTCGCACCCCATCACTCTCTCTCTCCTTCGCTCTCTTTACCCTTCACTCTCTCTCCCCTTCGCTTTCGCTCCCCTTCACTCTCTCTCCCCTTCGCTCTCTCTCCCCTTAACTCTCTCTCCACTTCGCTTTTGCTCCCCTTCACTCTCTCTCCCCTTCGCTCTCTCTCCCCTTCGCTCTCTCTCCCCTTCACTCTCTCTCCCCTTCACACTCTCTCCCCTTCGCTCTTGCTACCCTTCGCTCTCGCTCCTTTTCGCTCTCTCTCCCCTTCGCTCTCTCTCCCCTTCGCTCTTTCTCCCCTTCGCTCTCCTTCCCCTTAGCTCTCTCTCCCCTTCAGTCTCTCCCCTTCGCTCTCGCTCCCGTTCACTCTCTCTCCCCTTCGCTTTCGCTCCCCTTCGCTCTTGCTACCCTTCACTCTCTCTCCCCTTTGCTCTTTCTCCCCTTCACTCTCTCTCCCCTTCGCTTTCGCTCCCCTTCACACTCTCTCCATTTCGCTCTCTCTCCCCTTCACTCTCTCTCCCCTTCGCTCTTGCTACGCTTCACTCTCGCTCCTTTTTGCTCTCGATCCCCTTCGCTCTCTCTCCCCTTCGCTCTCTCTCCCCTACGCTCTCTCTCCCCTTCGCTCTCCTTCCCCTTCGCTCTCTCTCCCCTTCAGTCTCTCCCCTTCACTCTCGCTCACCTTCACTCTCTCTCCCCTTCGCTTTCGCTCCCTTTCACTCTCTCTCCCCTTCGCTCTCTCTCACCTTCACTCTCTCTCCCCTTCGCTTTCGCTCCCCTTCACTCTCTCTCCCCTTCGCTCTCTCTCCCTTTCACTCTCTCTGCCCATCACTCTCTCTCCCTTTCACTCTCTCTCCCCTTCCCTCTCTTTCCCCTTCACTCTCTTTCCCCTTCACTCTCGCTCCCCTTCACTCTCTCTCCCCTTCGCTCTCTCTCCCCTTAGCTCTCTCTCCCCTTAGCTCTCTCGCCCCTTCGCTCTCTCGCCCCTTCGCTCTCTTTCCTTCGCTCTCTTCCCCTTCATTCTCTCTCCACTTCACTCTCTCTCCCCTTCGCTCTCTCTCCCCTTCGCTCTCTCTCCCCTTCGCTCTCTCTCCCCTTCAGTCTCTCCCCTTCCCTCTCTCTCCCCTTCGCTTTTGCTCCCATTCACTCTCTCTCCCCGTCACTCTCTCTCCCCTTTGCCCCCGCTCACCTTCGCTCACTCTTCCCCTTCTCTCTCCCCTTCTGTCTCTCTCCTCTTCCCTCTCTCTCCCCTTCCCTCTCTCTCCCCTTCACTCTCTCTCCATTTCACTCTCTTTCCCCTTCACTCTCGCTCCCCTTCGCTCTCTCTCCCCTTCGCTTTCGTTCCCCTTCACTCTCTCTCCCCTTTGCGATCGCTCACCTTCGCTCTCTCTTCCCCTTCTCATCTCTCCCATTCAGTCTCTCTCCCCTTCCCTCTCTCTCCCCTTCACTCTCTCTCCACTTCAGTCTCTCTCCCCTTCACTCTCGCTCCCCTTCGCAGTCTCTCCCCTTCACTGTCTCTACCCTTCACTCACTCTCCCCTTTTCTCTCTCTCCCCTTCACTCTCTCTCCCCTTCACTCTCCCTCCCCTTCGCTTTCGCACCCCTTCACTCTCTCTCTCCTTCGCTCTCTTTACCCTTCACTCTCTCTCCCCTTCGCTTTCGCTCCCCTTCACTCTCTCTCCCCTTCGCTCTCTCTCCCCTTCACTCTCTCTCCACTTCGCTTTTGCTCCCCTTCACTCTCTCTCCCCTTCGCTCTCTCTCCCCTTCGCTCTCTCTCCCCTTCACTCTCTCTCCCCTTCACACTCTCTCCCCTTCGATCTTGCTACCCTTCGCTCTCGCTCCTTTTCGCTCTCTCTCCCCTTCGCTCTCTCTCCCCTTCAGTCTCTCCCCTTCGCTCTCTCTACCCTTCACTCTCTAGCCCCTTCGCTTTCGCTCCCATTCGCTCTTGCTACCCTTCACTCTCTCTCCCCTTCGCTCTCTCTCCCCTTCACTCTCTCTCCCCTTCGCATTCGCTCCCTTCACTCTCTCTCCCCTTCGCTCTATCTCTCCTTCGCTCTCTCTACCCTTCACTCTCTCTCCCCTTCACTCTCTCTCTCCATCTCTCTTGCTATCCATCGCTCTCGCTCCTTTTCGCTCTCGCTCCCATTCGCTCTCTCTCCCCTTCGCTCTCTCTCCCCTTCGCTCTCTCTCCCCTTCGCTCTCTCTCCCCTTCGCTCTCGCTCCCCTTCACTCTCTCTCCCCTTCGCTTTCGCTCCCCTTCACTCTCTCTCCCCTTTGATCTCTCTCCCCTTCACTCTCTCTCCCCTTCGGTCTCTCTCCCCTTCGCTTTCGCTCCCCTTCACTCTCTCTCCCCTTCGTTCTCTCTCCCCTTCACTCTCTCTCCCCTTCGGTCTCTCTCCCCTTCGCTTTCGCTCCCCTTCGCTCTCTCTCCCCATCCCTCTCTTTCCCCATCATTCTCTCTCCCCTTCACTCTCTCTCCCCTTCCCTCTTTCCCCTACTCTCTCTTCCCCTTCACTCTCTTTCCCCTTCACTCTTGCTCCCCTTCACTCTCTCTCCCCTTCGCTCTCTCTCCCCTTCCCTCTGTTTCCCCTTCGCACTCTCTCCCCTTCACTCTCTCTCCACTTCACTCTCTCTCCCCTTCGCTTTCGCTCCCCTTCACTCTCTCTCCCCTTCGCTCTCTCTCCCCTTCACTCTCTCTCCCCTTCAGTCACGCTCCCCTTCACTCTCTCTCCCCTTCACACTTGCTCCCCTTCACTCTCGCTCTCCTTCACTCTCGCTCCCCTTCACTCTCTCTCCCCTTCGCTTTCGCTCCCCTTCACTCTCTCTCTCCTTCGCTCGCTCTACCCTTCACTCTCTCTCCCGCTCGCTTTCGCTCCCCTTCGCTCTTGCTACCCTTCACTCTCTCTCCCCTTCGCTCTCTCTCCCCTTCACTCTCTCTCTCCTTCATTTTCGCTCCCCTTCACTCTCTCTCCCCTTCACTCTCGCTCCCCTTCACTCTCGCTCCCCTTCACTCTCGCTCCCCTTCACTCTCGCTCCCCTTCACTCTCGCTCCCCTTCACTCTCGCTCCCCTTCACTCTCGCTCCCCTTCCCTCTCGCTCCCCTTCCCTCTCTTTCCCCTTCGCTCTCTCTCCCCTTCGCTATCACTCCCCTTCGCTCTCTCCCCTTCACTCTCGCTCCCCTTCACTCTCGCTCCCCTTCACTCTCGCTCCCCTTCACTCTCTCTCCCCTTCACTCTCTCTCCCCTTCACTCTCTCTCACCTTCGCTTTTATTCCCCTTCACTCTCTCACCCCTTCACTCTCTCTCCCCTTTGCCCTCGCTCACCTTCGCTCTCTCTTCCCCTTCTGTCTCTCTCCCCTTCTGTCTCTCTCCCCTTCCCTCTCTCTCCCCTTCACGCTCTCTCCCCTTCACTCTCTCTCCACTTCACTCTCTCTCCTCTTCACTCTCACTCCCCTTCACTGTCTCTTCCCTTCACTGTCTCTACCCTTCACTCTGTCTCCCCTTCCCTCTCTCTCCCCTTCACTCTCTCTCCCCTTCTCTCGCTCTCCCCTACACTCTCTCTCCCCTTCACTCTCTCTCCCCTTCACTCTTGCTCCCCTTCACTCTCTCTCCCCTTCGCTTTCGCTCCCCTTCACTCTCTCTCTCCTTCGCTCTCTCTACCCTTCACTCTCTATCCCCTTCGCTTTCGCTCCCCTTCGCTCTTGCTACCCTTCACTCTCTCTCCCCTTCGCTCTCTCTCCCCTTCGCTCTCTCTCCCCTTCACTCTCTCTCCCCTTCGCATTCGCTCCCTTCACTCTCTCTCCCCTTCGCTCTATCTCTCCTTCGCTCTCTCTACCCTTCACTCTCTCTCCCCTTCACTCTCTCTCTCCTTCTCTCTTGCTATCCATCGCTCTCGCTCCTTTTCGCTCTCGCTCCCCTTCGCTCTCTCTCCCCTTCGCTCTCTCTCCCCTTCGCTCTCTCTCCCCTTCGCTCTGTCTCCCCTTCGCTCTCGCTCCCCTTCACTCTCTCTCCCCTTCGCTTTCGCTCCCCTTCACTCTCTCTCCCCTTTGATCTCTCTCCCCTTCACTCTCTCTCCCCTTCGGTCTCTCTCCCCTTCGCTTTCGCTCCCCTTCACTCTCTCTCCCCTTCGTTCTCTCTCCCCTTCACTCTCTCTCCCCTTCGGTCTCTCTCCCCTTCGCTTTCGCTCCCCTTCGCTCTCTCTCCCCATCCCTCTCTTTCCCCATCATTCTCTCTCCCCTTCACTCTCTCTCCCCTTCCCTCTTTTCCCTTCACTCTCTTTCCCCTTCACTCTCTTTCCCCTTCACTCTTGCTCCCCTTCACTCTCTCTCCCCTTCGCTCTCTCTCCCCTTCACTCTCGCTCCCCTTCACTCTCTCTCCCCTTCGCTTTCGCTCCCCTTCGCTCTCTCTTCCCTTTCTCTCTCTCTCCCCTTCTGTCTCTCTCCCCTTCCCTCTCTCTCCCCTACACTCTCTCTCCCCTTCACTCTCTCTCCACTTCACTCTCTCTCCCCATCACTCTCGCTCCCCTTCGCTGTCTCTCCCCTTCACTGTCCCCTTCACTGTCTCTCCCCTTCACTGTCTCTCCCCTTCACTCTCTCTCCCCTTCGCTTTCGCTCCCCTTCACTCTCTATCCCCATCTCTCTCTCTCCACTTCACTCTCTCTCCCCTTCACTCTCGCTCCCCTTCGCTCTCTCTCTCCCCTTCACTCTCTCTCCCCTTCGCTTTCGCTTCCCTTCACTCTCTCTCCCCTTCGCTCTCTCTCCCCTTCACTCTCTCTCCCCTTCACTCACGCTCCCCTTCACTCTCTCTCCCCTTCACTCTCTCCCCCCTTCACTCTCGCTCCCCTTCACTCTCGCTCCCCTTCACTCTCTCTCCCCTTCGCTTTCGCTCCCCTTCACTCTCTCTCTCCTTCGCTCGCTCTACCCTTCACTCTCTCTCCCGTTCGCTTTCGCTCCCCTTCGCTCTTGCTACCCTTCACTCTCTCTCCCCTTCGCTCTCTCTTCCCTTCACTCTCTCTCCCCTTCGCTTTTGCTCCCCTTCACTCTCGCTCCCCTTCACTCTCGCTCCCCTTCACTCTCGCTCCCCTTCACTTTCTCTTCCCTTCACTCTCTCTCCCCTTTGCTCTTGCTACCATTCGCTCTCGCTTCTTTTCACTCTCGCTCCCCTTCACTCTCTCTCCCCTCACTCTCTTTCCACTTCACTCTCTCTCCACTTCACTCTCGCTCCCCTTCATTCTCTCTCCCCTTCGCTTTCGCTCCCCTTCACTCTCTCTCTCCTTCGCTCGCTCTACCCTTCAATCTCTCTCCCCTTCGCTTTCGCTCCCCTTCGCTCTTGCTACCCATCACTCTCTCTACCCTTTGCTCTCTCTCCCCTTCACTCTCTCGCCCCTTCGCTTTCGCTCCCCTTCACACTCTCTCCCCTTCGCTCTCTCTCCCCTTCACTCTATCTCCCCTTCACTCTCTCTCCCCTTCGCTCTTGCTACCCTTCGCTCTCGCTCCTTTTCGCTCTCGCTCCCCTTCGCTCTCTCTCCCCTTCGCTCTCTCTCCCCTTCGCTCTCTCTCCGCTTTGCTCTCCTTCCCCTTCGCTCTCTCTCCCCTTCAGTCTCTCCCCTTCACTACCGCTCCCCTTCACTCTCTCTCCCCTTCGCTTTCGCTCCCCTTCACTCTCTCTCCCCTTCGCTTTCGCTCCCCTTCACTCTCTCTCCCCTTCGCTCTCTCCCCTTCACTCTCTCTCACCTTCACTCTCTCTCCCCTTCACTCTCTTTCCACTTCACTCTCTCTCCCCTTCACTCTCGCTCCCCTTCACTCTCTCTCACCTTCGCTTTCGTTCCCTTTCACTCTCTCTCTCCTTCGCTCTCTCTACCCTTCACTCTCTCTCCCCTTCGCTTTCGCTCCCCTTCGCGCTTGCTACCCTTCACTCTCTCTCCCCTTCGCTCTCTCTCCCCTTCACTCTCTCTCCCCTTCGCATTCGCTCCCCTTCACTCTCTCTCCCCTTCGCTCTCTCTCCCCTTCAGTCTCTCCCCTTCACTCTCGCTCCCCTTCACTCTCTCTCCCCTTCGCTTTCGCTCCCCTTCACTCTCTCTCCCTTTCGTTCTCTCTCCCCTTCGCTCTCTCTCCCCTTCGGTCTCTCTCCCCTTTGCTCTCACTCCCCTTTTCTCTCTCTCCACTTCACTCTCTCTCCCAATCCCTCTCTTTCCCCATCATTCTCTCTCCCCTTCACTCTCTCTCCCCTTCCCTCTCTTTACCCTGCACTCTCTTTCCCCTTCACTCTTCCTCCCCTTCACTCTTCCTCCCCTTCACTCTCTCTCCCCTTAGCTCTCTCTCCCCTTCACTCTCTTTCCACTTCACTCTCTCTCCCCTTCACTCTCGCTCCCCTTCACTCTCCCTCTCCTTCGCTCTCTCTACCCTTCACTCTCTCTCCCCTTCGCTTTTGCTCCCCTTCGCTCTTGCTACCCTTCACTCTCTCTCCCCTTCGCTCTCTCTCCCCTTCACTCTCTCTCCCCTTCGCATTCGCTCCCTTCACTCTCTCTCCCCTTCGCTCCCTCTCCTCTTCACTTTCTCTCCCCTTCACTCTCTCTCCCCTTCGCTCTTGCTATCCTTCGCTCTCGCTCCTTTTCGCTCTCGCTCCCCTTCGCTCTCGCTCCCCTTCGCTCTCTCCCCCCTTCGCTCTCTCTCCCCTTCGCTCTCTCTCCCCTTCGCTCTCTCTCCCCTTCGCTCTCTCTCCCCTTCATTCTCTACCCTTCACTCTCGCTCCCCTTCACTCTCTCTCCCCTTCGCTTTCGCTCCCCTTCACTCTCTCTCCCCTTCGTTCTCTCTCCCCTTCGCTCTCTCTCCCCTTCGGTCACTCTCCCCTTCGCTTTCGCTACTCTTCGCTCTCTCTCCCCATCCCTCTCTTTCCCCATCATTCTCTCTGCCCTTCACTCTCTCTCCCCTTCCCTCTCTTTCTCCTTCACTCTCTCTCCCTTTCACTCTTGCTCCCCTTAGCTCTCTCTTCCCCTTCGCTCTCTCTCCCCTTCGCTCTCTCTCCCCTTCACTCTCGCTCCCCTTCACCCTCTCTCCCCTTCGCTTTCGCTCCCCTTCACTCTCTCTTCCCCTTCTCTCTCTCTCCCGTTCTGTCTCTCTCCCCTTCCCTATCTCTCCCCTTCACTCTCTCTCCCCTTCACTCTCTCTCCCCTTCACTCTCGCTCCCCTTCGCTTTCTCTCCCCTTCACTGTCTCTCCCCTTCACTCTCTCTCCCCTTCGCTTTCACTCCCCTTCACTCTCTCTCCCCTTCTCTCTCTCTCCAGTTCACTCTCTCTCCCCTTCACTCTTGCTCCCCTTCGCTCTCTCTTCCCTTCACTATCTCTCCCCTTCGCTTTCGCTCCCCTTCACTCTCTCTCCCCTTCGCTCTCTCTCCCCTTCACTCTCTCTCCCCTTCACTCACGCTACCCTTCACTCTCTCACCCTTCACTCTCTCTCCCCTTCACACTTGCTCCCCTTCACTCTCGCTCTCCTTCACTCTCGCTCCCCTTCACTCTCTCTCCCCTTCGCTTTCGCTCCCCTTCACTCTCTCTCTCCTTCGCTCTTGCTACCCTTCACTCTCTCTCCCCTTCACTCTCTCTCCCCTTCACTCTCTCTCTCCTTCACTTTCGCTCCCCTTCACTCTCTCTCCCCTTCGCTCTTGCTACCATTTGCTCTCGCTCCTTTTCGCTCTCGCTCCCCTTCACTCTCTCTCCCCTTCACTCTCTTTCCACTTCACTCTCTCTCCCCTTCACTCTCGCTCCCCTTCATTCTCTCTCCCCTTCGCTTTCGCTCCCCTTCACTCTATCTCTCCTTCGCTCGCTCTACCCTTCACTCTCTCTCCCCTTCGCTTTCGCTCCCCTTCGCTCTTGCTACCCTTCACACTCTCTCACCTTCGCTCTTTCTCCCCTTCACTCTCTCTCCCCTTCGCTTTCGCTCCCCTTCACACTCTCTCCATTTCGCTCTCTCTCCCCTTCACTCTCTCTCCCCTTCACTCTCTCTCCCCTTCGCTCTTGCTACGCTTCACTCTCGCTCCTTTTCGCTCTCGATCCCCTTCGCTCTCTCTCCCCTTCGCTCTCTCTCCCCTTCTCTCTCTCTCCCCTTTGCTCTCCTTCCCTTCGCTCTCCTTCCCCTTCGCTCTCTCTCCCCTTCAGTCTCTCCCCTTCACTCTCGCTCACCTTCACTCTCTCTCCCCCTTCACTTTCGCTCCCTTTCACTCTCTCTCCCCTTCGCTCTCTCTCTCCTTCACTCTCTCTCCCCTTCGCTTTCGCTCCCCTTCACTCTCTCTCCCCTTCGCTCTCTCTCCCCTTCACTCTCTCTCCCCATCACTCTCTCTCCCCTTCACTCTCTCTCCCCTTCCCTCTCTTTCCCCTTCACTCTCTTTCCCCTTCACTCTCGCTCCCCTTCACTCTCTCTCCCCTTCGCTCTGTCTCCCCTTAGCTCTCTCGCCCCTTCGCTCTCTCGCCCCTTCGCTCTCTTTCCTTCGCTCTGTTCCCCTTCGTTCTCTCTCCACTTCACTCTCTCTCCCCTTCGCTCTCTCTCCCCTTCGCTCTCTCTCCCCTTCGCTCTCTCTCCCCTTCACTCTCTCTCCCCTTCGCTTTCGCTCCCCTTCACTCTCTCTCCCCTTCACTCTTGCTATCCTTCGCTCTCGCTCCCCTTCGCTCTCGCTCCCCTTCGCTCTCTCTCCCCTTCGCTCTCTCTCCCCTTCGCTCTCTCTCCCCTTCACTCTCCTTTCCCTTCGCTCTCTCTCCCCTTCAGTCTCTCCCCTTCGCTGTCGCTCTCCTTCACTCTCTCTCCCCTTCGCTTTCGCTCCCCTTCACTCTCTCTCCCCTTCGTTCTCTCTCCCCTTCGCTCTCTCTCCCCTTCGCTCTCTCTCCCCTTCGCTTTCGCTCCCCTTCGCTCTCTCTCCCCTTCACTCTCTTTCCCCGTCCCTCTCTTTCCCCATCGCTCTCTCTCCCCTTCACTCTCTCTCCCCTTCCCTCTCTTTCCCCTTCACTCTCTTTCCCCTTCACTCTCGCTCCCCTTCACTCTCTCTCCCCTTCGCTCTCTCGCCCCTTCGCTCTCTCGCCCCTTCGCTCTCTCCCCTTCGCTCTCTCTCCCCTTCGCTCTCTCTCCCCTTCGTTCTCTCTCCCCTTCGCTCTCTCTCCCCTTCGCTTTCTCTCCCCTTCTGTCTCTCCCCTTCATTCTCGCTCCCCTTCACTCTCTCTCCCCTTCGCTTTTGCTCCCATTCACTCTCTCTCCCCGTCACTCTCTCTCCCCTTTCCCTCCGCTCGCCTTCGCTCTCTCTTCCCCTTCTCTCTCCCCTTCCCTCTCTCTCCCCTTCCCTCTCTCTCCCCTTCACTCTCTCTCCCCTTCACTCTCTCTCCACTTCACTCTCTTTCCGCTTCACTCTCGCTCCCCTTCGCTGTCTCTCACCTGCGCTTTTGCTCCCCTTCACTCTCTCTCCCCTTCTCGCTCTCTCCACTTCGCTCTCGCTCCCCTTCGCTCTCGCTCCCCTTCGCTCTCTCTCCCCTTCACTCTCTCTCCCCCTCGCTTTCGCTCCCCTTCACTCTCTCTCCCCTTCACTCTCTCTCCCCTTTGCCCTCGCTCACCTTCACTCTCTCTTCCCGTTCTCATCTCTCCCCTTTCGTCTCTCTCCCCTTCCCTCTCTCTCCCCTTCACTCTCACTCCCCTTCACTCTGTCTCCACTTCAGTCTCTCTCCCCTTCACACTCGCTCCCCTTTGCTGTCTCTCTCCTTCACTGTCTCTACCCTTCACTCACTCTCCCCTTTTCTCTCTCTCCCCTTCACTCTCTCTCCCCTTCACTCTCTCTCCCCTTCGCTTTCGCACCCCTTCACTCTCTCTCTCCTTCACTCTCTCTACCCTTCACTCTCTCTCCCCTTCGCTTTCGATCCCCTTCGCTCTTGCTACCCTTCACTCTGTCTCCCCTTCGCTCTCTCGCCCCTTCACTCTCTCTCCCCTTCACTGTCTCTCCCCTTCACTCTCTCTCGCCTTCGCTCTTGCTACCCTTCACTCTCGCTCCTTTTCGCTCTCTCTCCCCTTCGCTCTCTCTCCCCTTCGCTCTCTCTCCCCTTCGCTCTCCTTCCCCTTAGCTCTCTCTCCCCTTCAGTCTCTCCCCTTCGCTCTCGCTCCCCTTCACTCTCTCTCCCCTTCGCTTTCGCTCCCCTTTGCTCTCTCTCCCCTTCGTTCTCTCTCCCCTTCGCTCTCTCTCCCCTTCGGTCTCTCTGCCCTTCACTTTCTCTCCCCTTCCCTCTCTTTCCCCTACACTCTCTTTCCCCTTCACTCTCGCTCCCCTTCACTCTCTCTCCCCTTCGCTCTCTCTCCCCTTCGCT
>NW_027600587.1:0-12969 GCF_964194155.1 Cetorhinus maximus | reverse complement strand
CGCAAACTTTGCTGGGAGCCCTTGGTTACTGACCTGCTCCAGGAGACAGTTGAGGAGGAGGAGGAGGAGGTAGAGTGAGGCTGCAGCCCTCATGTCGATGTTGTTGTTGAGGGGTGAGGGAGGGTAGGGAGGGAGGGAGGAGGAGGAGGGGGTGCAGCTGATCCGGAGGCTCCTTTGCCCCTGGTTCCCTGGGAGTGAGGGACCAGGAGAAGCAGCCGCTCCTCAAGATGCTCCAACCCGGACTGAAGTGAGAGGCAGGGCGGCCAATGCGCAAACTCCAACTCATTGTCCAATCCGGAGAGACCCCTGGTCCTGAGGCCAAAGGAGGGGGAGACCAACCCCCTCAGTCACTACACAGCTCCAGAACTGCACCCTCACTCACTACACACCCCCTCAACTGCACCCTCACTCCCCAAATACCCCCTCAACTGCACCCTCACTCCCCAAATACCCCCTCAACTGCACCCTCACTCCCCAAATACCCCCTCAACTGCACCCTCACCCCTCAAATACCCCCTCAACTGCACCCTCACCCCTCAAATACACCCTCAACTGCACCCTCATCCCTCAAATACTCCCTCACCCCTCAAATACCCCCTCAACTGCACCCTCACCCCTCAAATACCCCCTCAACTGCACCCTCACCCCTCAAATACCCCCTCAACTGCACCCTCACCCCTCAAATACACCCTCAACTGCACCCTCATCCCTCAAATACTCCCTCACCCCTCAAATACCCCCTCAACTGCACCCTCACCCCTCAAATACCCCCTCAACTGCACCCTCACCCCTCAAATACCCCCTCAACTGCACCCTCACTCACTACATACCCCCTCAACTGCACCTCACTCACTACACACACCCTCAACTGCACCCTCACTCACTACATACCCCCTCAACTGCACCCTCAGCCCTCAAATACCCCCTCAACTGCAACCTCACCCCTCAAATACTCACTCACTGCACCCTCACCCCTCAAATACTCCCCCAACTGCACCCTCACCCCTCAAATACACCCTCAACTGCACCCTCACTCACTACATACCCCCTCAACTGTACCCTCAGCCCTCAAATACCCCTCAATTACACCCTCACTCACTACATACCCCCTCAACTGCACCCTCACTCACTACATACCCCCTCAACTGCACCCTCAGCCCTCAAATACCCCCTCAACTGCAACCTCACCCCTCAAATACTCACTCAACTGCACCCTCACCCCTCAAATACTCCCCCAACTGCACCCTCACCCCTCAAATACACCCTCAACTGCACCCTCACTCACTACATACCCCCTCAACTGTACCCTCAGCCCTCAAATACCCCTCAATTACACCCTCACTCACTACATACCCCCTCAACTGCACCCTCACTCACTACATACCCCCTCAACTGCACCCTCAGCCCCTCAAATACCCTCTCAACTACACCCTCACTCCTCAAATACCCCTCAACTGCACCCTCACCCCTCAAATACCCTAAACTACACCCCTCACTCACTACATACCCCCTCAAATACCCCCTCACCCCTCAAATACCCACTCAACTACACCCTCACTCACTACATACCCCCTCAACTACACCCTGACCCCTCAAATACCCCCTCAACTGCACCCTCACTCACTACATAGCTCCTGAACTGCACCCTCACCCCTCAAATACCCCCTCAACTGCACCCTCACTCATTACATACCCCCTCAACTGCACCCTCACTCACTACATACCCCCTGATCTACACCCTCACTCACTACACACCCCCTGAACTGCACCCTCACCCCTCAAATACCCCCTGAACTGCACCCTCACTCACTACATACCCCCTCAACTGCACCCTCACTCACTACATACCCCCTGAACTACACCCTCACTCACTACATACCCCCTCAACTGCACCCTCACTCACTACATACCCCCTGAACTACACCCTCACTCACTACATACCCCCTGAACTGCACCCTCACTCACTACATACCCCCGAACTACACCCTCACTCACTACATACCCCCTCAGCTGCACCCTCACTCACTACATACCCCCTGAACTGCACCCTCACTCACTACATACCCCCTCAACTACACCCTCACTCACTACATACCCCCTGAACTACACCCTCACTCACTACATACCCCCTGAACTGCACCCTCACTCACTACATACCCCCTGAACTGCACCCTCACCCCTCAAATACCCCCTGAACTGCGCCCTCACTCACTACACACTCCCTGAACTACACCCTCACTCACTACATACCCCCGGAACAGCACCCTCACCCCTCAAATACCCCCTGAACTGCACCCTCACCCCTCAAATACCCCCTGAACTGCACCCTCACCACTCAAATACCCTCTGAACTGCACCCTCACTCACTACATACCCCCTGAACTACACCCTCACTCACTACATACCCCCTGAACTGCACCCTCACTCACTACATACCCCCTGAACTACACCCTCACTCACTACATACCCCCTGAACTACACCCTCACTCACTACATACCCCCTGAACTGCACCCTCACTCACTACATACCCCCTGAACTAAACCCTCACCCCTCAAATATCCCCTTAAACACCACCTCCAATAACCCTCACTCCTCAAATACCCCTTGAACTGCACCCTCACTCACTACATACCCCCTGAACTGCCCCCTCACTCAATACATACCCCCTCAACTGCACCCTCACCCCTCAAATACCCCCTCAACTGCACCCTCACTCACTACATACCCCCTGAACTGCACCCTCACTCACTACATACCCCCTGAACTGCACCCTCACCCCTCAAATACCCCCTGAACTACGCCCTCACTCACTACACACTCCCCGAACTACACCCTCACTCACTACATACCCCCGGAACAGCACCCTCACCCCTCAAATACCCCCGGAACTGCACCCTCACCCCTCAAATACCCCCTGAACTGCACCCTCACCACTCAAATACCCCCTGAACTGCACCCTCACTCACTACATACCCCCTCAACTGCACCCTCACTCATTACATACCCCCTGAACTGCACCCTCACTCACTACATACCCCCTGAACTGCACCCTCACTCACTACATACCCCCTCAACTACACCCTCACTCACTACATACCCCCTGAACTGCACCCTCACTCACTACATACCCCCTGAACTACACCCTCACTCACTACATACCCCCTGAACTAAACCCTCACCCCTCAAGTACACACTGACCTACACCCTCACCCCTCAAATATCCCCTTAAACACCACCTCCAATACCCCTCTCTCCTCAAATACGCCCTGAACTGCACCATCACCCCTCAAATACCCCCTGAACTACACCCTCACTCTTCAAATACCCCCGAACTGCACCCTCACTCCTCAAATAACCCCTGAACTACACCCTCATCCCTCAAATACCCCCTGAACTGGACCCTCACCCCTCAAATACCCCCTGAACTACACCTTCACTCCTCCAATACCCCCTGAACTTCACCCTCACCCCTCAAATACCCCCTGTACTACACCCTCACTCAAATACCCCCTTAAACACCACTTCCAATACCCTTCACTCCTCAAATACCCCCAGAGAACTACACCCTCACCCCTCAAATACCCCCTGAACTGCACCCTCACCCCTCAAATACCCCCTGAACTGCACCCTCACCCCTCAAATACCCCCTGAACTGCACCCTCACCCCTCAAATACTCCCTGAACTACACCCTCTCTCCTCAAATATTCCCTTAAACACCCCCTCAAGTACCCCTCACTCCTCAAATACTCCCTGAAAAACACCCTCACACCTCAAATACCCCAACAATATACCCTCCCTCTCAAATACCCCCTGAAATACACCCTCACTCCTGAAATAACCCCTTAACCGCCCCCTCAAATACCCCTCACTCCTCAAATAACCCCTCAAATTCCCATCATTCCTCAAATACCCCCTCAAATACACCCTCACTCCTCAAATACCCCCTCAAATACCCCCTCACTCCTCAAATACACCCCCACTCCTCAAATACCCCCTCAAATACACCCTCACTCCTCAAATACCCCCTCAAATACACCCTCACTCATCAAATACCCCCTCAAATACACCCTCCAAACCAGCCAGCCTCCTGGTCCTGAGGTCAAAGGAGTGAGAGACCCCTCTCCCTCACTACATATCACTCCTCAAACTTCCCCTTAAATATCCCTCACTCCTCAAATATCCCCTTAAATACCCCTCACTCCTCAAATACCCCCTTAAACACCCCCTCAAATACCCCTCACCCCACAAGTACCCCCTGAATTACACCCTCACTCCTGAAATAACCCTTTAACTGCCCCCTCAAATACCCCTCACTCCTTAAATACCCCCTCAAATACCCCACTCCTCAAATACCCCCTCAAATACCCCTCAGTCCTCAAATGCCCCTTACTCCTTAAATACCCCATAAATATCCCTCACTCCTCAAATACCTCCTTAAATACCCCCTCAAATACCCCTCACTCTTCAAATACCCCCCAAAACATCCCCTGAAATACCCCTCACTCAAATACCCCTTAAATACTTCCTCAAATGCCCCTCTCCTTAAATACCTCCCTACATATCCACTCAAACACCCCACACTCCTTAAATACCCCTCACTCCTTAAATACCCACTTAAATATCCCCTCAAATACCTCATTCCTTAAAACCCCCTTAAATACCCCTCACTCCTTAAATACCCACTTAAATTCCCCCTCAAATACCCCATGCTCCTAATATCCCCTTAAATACTCCCTCCAATCCAGCCATCTCCCGATCTTGAGGTAAAAGGAGGGAGAGACCCCCCTTAACACATACCCCTTAAATACCCCTGACTCAAATACCTCCTCACTCCTTAAAAACCCCTCAAATACCCCCTCGCTCCTTAAATACCCCTTCCTTCCAAAATAGCCCCTCAATTACCCCTCCCTCCAAAGATAGCCCCTCAATAACCCCTTCCTTCCAAAATAGCCCCTCAATAACCCCTTCCTTCCAAAATAGCCCCTCAATAACCCCTCCCTCCCAAAATAGCCCCTCAATAACCACTCCCTCCCTAAATAACCCCTCAATAACTCCTCCCTCCCTAAATAGACCCTCAATAACCCCTCCCTCCCTAAATAGCCCCTCAATAACCCCTCCCTCCCTAAATAGCCCCTCAATAACCCCTCCCTCCCAAAATAGCCCCTCAATAACTTCTCCCTCCCTAAATAGCCCCTCAATAACCCCTCCCTCCCAAAACAGCCCCTCAATTATGCCTCCCAACCCCAAATAGCCCAATTGCCCCTCCCTCCCTAAATACCCCCTCCCCTCCTCGGACACCCCGATCGGCTGTGGATTCTCTGAGTGCTGGTCAGGAAATTGATTTCGACTGAAGGGGAGTTAAGTAGGTGGTGACCCTCCTCCTGCTCCAAGGACACTCACTGACCCTTCAAGGTGTCTCCGTGTGTTCTGGACAGGACCTGACAAACCCGCTGTGGAGAAAGAGACATTAAAGGAGCAAATTCTCATTCCCTCCGATTCAGCTCGTCCGACAGCTACTTGTCCACCCTCGGAGAAGCTTTCACCTGAGGTCTTGGTCAAGTGCAGTAGGAAGCAATTGGCACTCTCTCAGCGCTGAGCCTCCGACAGTGCGGCGCTCCCTCAGCACTGACCCTCCGACAGTGCGGCTCTCCCTCAGCGCTGACCCTCCCGCAGTGCGGCTCTCCCTCAGCGCTGACCCTCCCGCAGTGCGGCACTCCCTCAGCACTGACCCTCCGACAGTGCGGCGCTCCCTCAGCACTGACCCTCCGACAGTGCGGCGCTCCCTCAGCACTGACCCTCCGACAGTGCGGCGCTCCCTCAGCGCTGACCCTCCGACAGTGCGGCGCTCCCTCAGCACTGACCCTCCGACAGTGCGGCGCTCCCTCAGCGCTGACCCTCCCTCAGTGCGGCGCTCCCTCAGCGCTGACCCTCCGACAGTGCGGCGCTCCCTCAGCGCTGACCCTCCGACAGTGCGGCGCTCCCTCAGCGCTGACCCTCCGACAGTGCGGCGCTCTCTCAGCGCTGACCCTCCGACAGTGCGGCGCTCCCTCAGCGCTGACCCTCCCTCAGTGCGGCGCTCCCTCAGCGCTGACCCTCCGACAGTGCGGCGCTCCCTCAGCGCTGACCCTCCGACAGTGCGGCGCTCCCTCAGCGTTGACCCTCCGACAGTGCGGCGCTCCCTCAGCGCTGACCCTCCGACAGTGCGGCGCTCCCTCAGCGCTGACCCTCCGACAGTGCGGCGCTCCCTCTGCGCTGACCCTCCAACAGCGCGGCGCTCCCTCAGCGCTGACCCTCCGACAGTGCGGCTCTCCCTCAGCGCTGACCCTCCGACAGTGCGGCGCTCCCTCTGCGCTGACCCTCCAACAGCGCGGCGCTCCCTCAGCGCTGACCCTCTGACAGTGCGGCTCTCCCTCAGCGCTGACCCTCTGACAGTGCGGCTCTCCCTCAGCACTGACCCTCTGACAGCGCGGCTCTCCCTCAGCACTGACCCTCTGACAGCGCGGCTCTCCCTCAGCACTGACCCTCTGACAGCGCGGCGCTCCCTCAGCACTGACCCTCCGACAGGAGGCAGAAGGCGTTAGGCGTAGGGAGGTGAGGTTGGTAGGGGTGTGCACAGTGTGGGGGAATTCAACGAAAGAGAAACTCACTCCAGAAATTGAACGAAAGGAGGTTGAATGAGAGAGTGAGGATGTCACAGGGATTGTCCAAGTCAGATTCTAGCTACATGGTGGTGCTTGTGAACATTTACTGCCACCATGTGGTTGTAAAGCACAGTGCAGACAACCGGGGATAAACTCTGTCCATTCCTTCAAAGCGGGTCACTGCACAGGGCGAGGACATCTGGCCCTTCGTCCCTTTGAACGCCTCGATTAAATCTCACCCCCACCCGCTGCTCCTTCACCTTCTCTGCTCGAAGGAGACCAATCCCAGCTTCTCCAGTCTCTCCACGTGAACTGAATGACAGAGACACAACCAAATCAAGCAACTGGCTGCAATTTGACATCTCATCCCCCTGACAGTGCGGCGCTCCCTCAGCGCTGACCCTCCGACAGTGCGGTGCTCCCTCAGCGCTGACCCTCCGACAGTGCGGTGCTCCCTCAGCACTGACCCTCCGACAGTGCGGCGCTCCCTCGGCGCTGACCCTCTGACAGTGCGGCGCTCTCTCAGCACTGACCCTCCGACAGTGCGGCACTCCCTCAGCGCTGACCCTCCGACAGTGCGGCGCTCCCACAGCGCTGACCCTCCGACAGCGCGGCGCTCCCTCAGCACTGACCCTCCGACAGTGCGGTGCTCCCTCAGCGCTGACCCTCCGACAGTGCGGCGCTCCCTCAGCACTGACCCACCGACAGTGCGGCGCTCCCTCAGCACTGACCCTCCGACAGTGCGGCGCTCCTTCAGAACTGACCCTCCGACAGTGCGGCGCTCCCTCAGCACTGACCCTCCGACAGTGCGGCGCTCCTTCAGAACTGACCCTCCGACAGTGCGGCGCTCCCTCAGCACTGACCCTCCGACAGTGCGGCGCTCCTTCAGAACTGACCCTCCGACAGTGCGGCGCTCCCTCAGCACTGACCCTCCGACAGTGCGGCGCTCCTTCAGAACTGACCCTCCCACTGCGTGGCGCTCCCTCAGCACTGACCCTCCAACAGCGCGGCGCTCCCTCAGCGCTGACCCTCCGACAGTGCGGCACTCCCTCAGCACTGACCCTCCCCGACAGTGCGGCGTTCCCTCGGCACTGACCCTCCGACAGTGCGGCGCTCCCTCAGTACTGACCCTCCGACAGTGCAGCGCTCCCTCAGTACTGACCCTCCCACAGTGCGGCGTTCCCTCGGCACTGACCCTCCGACAGTGCGGCGCTCCCTCAGTACTGACCCTCCGACAGTGTGCCGCTCCCTCAGCGCTGAACCTCCGACAGCGCGGCGCTCCCTCAGCACTGACCCTCCGACAGTGCGGCGCTCCCTCAGCGCTGACCCTCCCTCTGCGATGGGGGTTGACCCTTAACTCCCCCTCTGAACCGGCCGAGCGAGATGCTCAGTTCCAGGGGGCAATTAGTGATGGGCAACAAATAGCCAAAAATTCCCTCCTTGTCGGGCAACTCTCCAATCCTGGGAGTCAGTCCCGTGATCCTTCACCACGTCCACTCCAAAGCAAGTACATCCTTCCTCAGGTCATGAGACTGAAACTGTTCACCGCGCTGCGGTTCTGGTCTCACCAAAGCCCTGTATAAATTCAGCCAGACCCTCCCTTATTCCTGTCCACCTGCAGTGGGAGCCATTTTGTGTATTTCTGTTACACCGTAAGGTATTTTTTTTTAACGGGTCTCGTGTTTCTGATGGGGCGCGGGTCATACAGATTAGCAGCAGGAGGAGGCCACTCGGCCCCTCGAGCCTGCTTCCCCCCCTGTTCAGTAAGATCGTGGCTGACCTGATTGAAACCTCAGCCCCACATTCCCCCCCCGATAACCCATCGCCCCCACCTTGTCCATCAGGAATCCATCCACCTCGGCCTTACAAACATTCAGAGACTCTGCTCCCACCGCCTTTCGAGGGAGAGAGTTCCAGAGACTCACCCACCGCCCCCCCTCGGAGAGAAAACATTTCTCCTCGTCTCCGTCCTAAATGGGCGACCCCCTTATTTTTAAACAGTGACCCCCTCCCCCCGTCGTTCTAGATTCTCCCACAAGAGGAAACATCCTCTCCACATCCCCCCTGTCGAGACCCCCCCCTCAGGATCTTATAGGTTTCGATCGAGTCGCCTCTCACTCTTCTAAACTCCAGCGGATACAAACCCAGCCTGTCCGACCTCTCCTCATAAGACAACCCGCCCGTTCCAGGCGTTAGTCTGGTTCAACCTTCTCTGAACGCCTTCCAACGCATTTACATCCTCCCTTAAATAAGGGGACCGGCGGTGATCGGAGTGTGGCATCTAATACCGGGCGGTAGGAACGCGGGAGTGCGGAGGATGTTGGGTCGAAGGGAGAGGGATTCTGACTGAGGGTCTCGCTCTGGCCCATAGTTCCCTTTTTAAAGGTTGACCGGGGACGTGTAACAACACAAGGAGGTCACACACCCAGCAGATGCTCTGTCACCCTAAACAACTCTCCCAAGACAGAGGCGAGCATCCGTGAATGGCTCCCGAGGTCCTGAAGTGGGAGATGACCACCTGCAGGCTGGAGGGTCAGAGAGGGATGTAGAGCCGCAGCTCCTCAAGGACAGGGAAGTGAGGGTGGGTCAAGTCACGGGAGGCAGCAACGAGGAAGAGCAGTGGTCACTTCCCCCACTCCCTCCCTCCCCCTCCCCACAGCCACCTCGAGGGCAGCGTGCGGAGGGGGTGGGAAGACACTCTGGGTGTGCGGGAAGGGTCATCGCCCGATGGGATCCACCACCTCCCTTCCCCGCAGGGCGTTAGCTGCTGACCAACGCCCGACGGACTTGCGGTCAGAGCTGTTTCTCTGCAGCCCTGGTTTCTGTCGGGGTTCATCCCTGCACCATTCCCAGGGGGACACAGACCGAGTCAAACACCAACTGCAGCTGGAGGATCATCAACTCGGTGAAAGACGCTCTTCGGTCGGCCCGAAACCTGTTGGTCTTCCGGCGCTAAGAGTTGTCCCTGACCGAGTGTTGCGGACTGGCACATTCCCAGGTCCGGGACTAGGCGCTGAGGGATGCACTAAAGCTTGGGGCAGCCTCCGCAAAGGCGCAATGGGGCAATGGGGAAAGGTCGCTGTCTAAGACCATTCGGCCATTGGGCACTGAGGCCTTGGGGACTGTATAGACCACCCCCTCGGTCTGTATGACTCACGCAGAATGTATAGTGTCAAAAACACTTTAACCACAGAAAATGGTTTATCTTCAAGGTCTAAGAACATCCTGGAAGGATTTGCGTTTTGTTCAAAAGGCTTAAGGGGTTGACGCAGGGACTCTGGTGGCTGCTGTTCCGGGAAAAGACAGCATTTTTACAGGAAAAGGTAATCGAGCGGTTTTTAAAGGGAGCTGGGAACCTCTTGACCCCGGACGGACTGTTTACATAAAGGGTCACACGGCGGTTTTAGGCTTTGAGGAAAAAAACCCGTGCCTGGGAAACGGGTGTTTATAAAGCTGGCTTGGGTTTGGGGAGAAATCGGGAAGGACCAACCGCTTGAGTAAAGAGGACAGCAGCTCCCGAAGCTCCAGACCCCAGTCCCAAAGCAGAGAGTGAATGGCTGTCGCTCTACGTTCTGAAATTGACAGACTGCAAGTTTTCCTCGAGTCCGCCCGAAAAGTAGTGCAAGAGTCATCGATTGTTTCACAGGCCAGCGCTGAGAGACCAACTGTATAACCCGGACACCATTTCAAGGACTCCACCGTCTATCCTTTATCCTTGAACCACCGACTTTTAACCTTTTGGCAGAAGTCCTGTATTTTATTTTTGGTGTGTGCGCATCTGAGAGTGAGAGTTTGTGTGTGTGTGTGCATGCGCATCTGAGTCTGTGTGTGTGCGCGCATCTGAGAGTGTCTGTGTGTGTCTGAGTGTGTGCGCGCATGTGTCTGTGTCAGAGTGTCCGAGTATGTATGTCTGAGTATGTGTGTGCATGTCTGTGAGAGCGTGTGTGTCTGTGTCAGAGTGTCCAAGTATGTATGTCTGTGTGCGTCTGTGTGTGTGCGTGTCTGTGTGAGAGTGTGTCCGAGTATGTATGTCTGAGTACGTGCGTGCATGTCTGTGTCTGTGTCAGAGTATGTATATCTGAGTGTGTGTGCACCTGTGTGTGCGTCTGAGTGTGTGCGCACGCATGTGTGTCTGTGTGAGCGTGCCTGTGTGTGTGTCTGAGTGTGTGCGCACGCATGTGTGTGTGTCTATGTGTGTGGATGTGTGTGTGCGCATGCATGTGTGTGTCTATGTGTGTGCGTGTGTCTGAGTGTGTGTGTCTGAGTGTGTGCATGTGTGCGCATGCATGTGTGTGTCTATGTGTGTGTGTGTGCGTGTCTGAGTGTGTGTGTGTCTGAGTGTGTGTGTCTATGCGTGTGTGTGTCTGAGTGTGTGTGTGTCTGAGTGTGCGTGTGTCTGAGTGTGTGTGTGTCTATGCGTGCGTGAGAGTTAGGGTATTTAAACGGAGTAATTATTATATTTTCCACATTTCGTGTAAGCTTTGCCTATCTACTCGACAAGCCTGGTTTGATAATAAACTGACCATGTTGTTGTCTATTGGAGAAACCTGGACACGGAGCGGTCACTCTGAGATCCACAGGTAAAGGGCGGATTTGAACGGGGAGCGAGCTGGAGAGATCGTTTCAGTCCGGGTTGTGGACCCGCGTGGGGTGGTGGGACCAGAGGCAGACGGCGAACTCCTCCCGTCCCCGGTCGTAACATCATAACCCGTCGCGCCGACTCACCTCGGGCAGCGCCGAGCGACCGGCGTCGGTCACTGGAAAGTCGCCGCGCTTTCCGAAACGTTCGGTGCTCCCTCAGGGCTTTTACTCACCGGTATATATTTTTGCAAAACAAAAAAAAAAAGGGGTGGGGCAAGAAATAAAAGCAGCCGGGCGGTAGGATTCGCTCAGGCCGTGGGGACGACCGCGGACGGGCGGGGGTCTTCCTGAGTGACTGGCGTTTGCGAGTGTAGACGCCGCCGCTTGTCCGGTTTCTCCTCCCCGCCCCACCCCACACCCCCAGCCCCACACGCCGAGAGAGTTGTTTCTCACCGTTGATGCTCAGTTCGGGCGGGCGTGGGGTCAGAACTGAAGAGGGAAGCACGATCGCCGCTTCCAGAGAGTGGGTCCCTGGACCCGCCCTCCGCTGACCGCCTGCCGTCTCCCCCCGCCGGCTCCCTCCGCGGCACCGAGGGGTTCCACACGAACCTCCCCTCGAACC
Source organism: Cetorhinus maximus (assembly GCF_964194155.1). Lineage (NCBI taxonomy): Eukaryota > Metazoa > Chordata > Chondrichthyes > Lamniformes > Cetorhinidae > Cetorhinus > Cetorhinus maximus. The sequence continues at coordinate 1,123 of NW_027600587.1, read as the reverse complement.
GGGGATCCGAAATAAAACCAGAGAAGCTGCCGGAAAAGCTCGGAGGGGTGGGGGTGGTCCTGCTGAACCCTCAGCCCTCTCCCCTCTCTCCGAGCCCCCAAATGAAACACTGTCCGAGGCGTCGAGGTAGGTACCATATCTTTTTGTTTTATTACAATATTTGTGTTACTTAGTGGTAGAATATTCCAGAGGGAAAGGAAAACAACAAAATTAAACATTATTTATTTATTTTTTTGCAAAGTAAGGATGTAATGGATGTGTCATGCAGTCTTGTACTAGAGTCCGAGAAATAGAAAGCTCCATCTCTTATCTTTAAAAACGATTCCCCGCCTCCTCGTCCTCTTTAACACTGACCAAAAAAAAACACCCGAGTTACTTCTTCCTCCGAGGCTGCCTTCTACATCCTTCCGTGATGCGTGGTCGTTCCCTCAGAGGCAGGAAGGGTCGAGACAGGGGAGGGAGAGGGAGAGAGGGAGAGGGAGAGAGAGCAAGAGAGACAGACAGAGAGAGACAGTGAGAGAGAGACAGAGACAGAGAGAGAGACAGAGAGAGAGACAGAGAGAGAGACAGAGAGAGAGACAGAGAGAGAGACAGAGAGAGAGACAGAGAGAGAGACAGAGAGAGAGACAGAGAGACAGAGAGAGCGCGAGAGAGTGCGAGAGAGAGAGAGAGCGCGAGAGCGCAAGAGAGAGAGAGCGCAAGAGAGACAGAGAGAGAGCGCGAGAGAGACAGAGAGAGAGCGCGAGAGAGACAGAGAGAGCGTGAGAGACAGAGAGAGAGAGAAACAGAGAGAGAGAGGAGAGGATGGAGAGGTTGGCTGCATCGCTCCCGTTCTAACCGTCGCCGCCAGGTTAGCGGGGGTGAGGCGCACGTGGGAGAGGAGTCTCGCGACCAGGGGCTGCTGCTGGGGGTCCTGCCCGTCAGAGGGCACACGTCCCATAGCAGAATGGTGGAGGCTCGGGGTCCGAGGAGAGGGGTTAAGGCTTCGTAACTGAGACGGACGTGCGTCGGTCAGAGAAAGGCTGGGAGAGAGGGGGAGGGTGGAGGACACACACACAACACACAGACGCACACACACGCACGTACAGACACACACACACGCACTTACAGACATGCACACATA
>NW_027600586.1:0-12975 GCF_964194155.1 Cetorhinus maximus | reverse complement strand
AGCCAAACAGAGCCAAACAATACCAAACAGAGCCAAACAGAGTCAAACAGAGCAAAACAGAGCCAAACAGAGGCAAACAGAGCATACAGTGTCAAACATAGCAAAACAGAGCGAAATAGAGCCAAACAGAGCTAAAGAGAGCCATACAGAGTGAAACAGAGGTAAACAGAGCCAAACAGAGCCAAACAGAGCTAAACAGAGCCAAACAGAGCCAAAGAGAGCCATACAAAGCAAAGCAGAGCCAAACCGAGCCAAACAGGGCCAATCAGAGCACAACAGGGCCAAATAGATCCAAACAGAGTATAATAGAGCCAAATAGAGACAGACAGAGCAGAAGAGATTCAAACAGAGCTATTCAGAGCCAGACAGAGCCCAACAGAGCCAAACAGAACCAAACAGAACCAAACAGAGCAATACAGAGCCAAAAAGAGCTGAACAGAGCCAAACAGAGCTGCACAGAGACAAACAGAGCCAAACGGATCCCAACAGAGCCGAACAGAGCCAAACAGAGCGAAACAGAGACAAACGGAGCCAAACAGAGCCAAACAGAGTCCGACAGAGCAAAACAGAGCTAAACAGAGCCAAAGAGAGCCCAACAGAGCCACACAGAGCCAAACAGAGCGCAAGAGAGCCAACAAGAAACAAACAGAGCCAAACAGAGCCTAAATAGAGCCACATAGAGCCAAACAGAGCCAAACAGAGCCAAACAGAGCAATACAGAGCACATCAGAGCCAAACAGAACCAAACAGAGCACAACAGAGCCAAACAGAGCCAAAAAGAGCCAAACAGAGCAAAACAGAGCCAATCAGAGCCAAACAGAGCCAAACAGAGCCACACAGAGCGAAACAGAGCCAGTCAGATCCAAGCAGAGCTAACAGAGCACATCAGAACCAAACAGAGCAAAGTAGAGCCAAACAGAACCAAACAGAGCGAAACAGAGACAAACATAGCACAACAGAGCCAAACCGAGCCAAACGGAGCCAAACAGAGTAAAGCAGAGTGAAACAGAGCCAAACAGAGCCAGACGGAGCAGAACAGAGCCAAACAGAGCAAAACATAGCCAAAACAGAGCCAAACAGAAAACAACAGAGCCAGACAGAGTCAAACAGATCCAAACCGAGTGAAACAGAGCCAAACAGAGCAAAACGGAGTGAAACAGAGCCAAACAGAGCAAATCAGAGACAAACAGATCCAAACAGAACAGAACAGATCCAAACAGAGCCGATCAGAGCCAAAAGAGCCAAAGAGAGCCAAACAGACTCAAACAGAGCCAATCAGAGCCACACAGAGGCAAACACAGCCAATACGGAGCCAAACAGAGTTAAACAGAGCGCAACAGAACCCAACAGAGCCATTCAGAGCCAAAAGGAGCCAACAGAGCCACACAGAACCAAACAGAGCTCAACAGAGCCAAACAGAGCCGAACAGAACCAAACAGAGTGAAACACATCAAAACAGAGCCAAACAGAGCCAGACAGAGCAAAACAGAGCCAATCAGAGCCATACAGAGCCAAACAGAGCACAGCAGAGCCATACAGAGCCAAACAGATCCAAACTGAGCCACACAGAACCAAACAGAGCCGTACAAAGCAAAACAGAGTGAAACAGAGCCAAACAGAGCCAAACAGAGCTCAACAGAGACAAACAGAGCAAAACATAGGCAAGCAGAGCCAATCAGAGCAAAGCACAGCCAAACAGAGCCAGACAGAGCCAAACAGAGCCAAACATAGCAAAACAGAGTGAAACAGAGCAAAATAGAGCCAAACAGAACGCAACAGAGCGAAAAAGAGTGAAACAGAGCAAAACAGAACGAAACAGAACCAATACAGAGCACACAGAGCCAAACAGAGTTAAGCAGAGCAAAACAAAGCCAAACATAGCCAAACAGAGCCAAGCAGAGCATAACAGTGCCAAACAGAGCCAAACAGAGCAAAACAGAGTGAAACAGAGCCAATCAAAGCCAAACAGAGCCAAACAGATCCAAACAGAGCAAAACAGAGCCAAACAGAACCAAACAGAGCACGACAGAGTCATACAGAGCCAAAAAGAGACAAACAGAGGCAAACAGAGAACAAAGGAGCCAAACAGAACCAAACAGAGCCAAACAGATCCACACCGATCCACACAGAGCACAATAGAGCCAAACAGAGCCAAACAGAGCCCAACAGAGCCAAACTGAGCCAAACAGAGCAAAACAGAGAGGAACAGAGCAAAACAGAGCCAAACAGAGTACAACAGAGCAAAACAGAGCCAAACAGAGGCAAACAGAGCCACAAAGAGCCAAGCAGAGCAAGCAGAGCCAAACAGAGCCAAATAGAGCAAAACAGAGCAAATCAGAGCCAAAAAGTGCCAAACAGAGCACAACAGAGCCAATCAGAGCCAATCAGAATCAAACTGAGCCAAACAGAGCCAAACCAGAGCACAACAGAACCAAATGGAGCAAAGCAGAGCCAAACAGAGCCAACAGAGCGAAACAGAGCCAAACATATAACAACAGAGCCAAACAGAGCCAAACAGAGTATAACAGAGTGTAACAGAGACAAACAGAGCCAGACAGAGCACAACGGAGCCAAACAGAGTAAATCATAGCCAAACAGAGCCAAACCGAGCCAAACAGAGCACAACAGAGCCAACCAGAGCCAAACAGAGCCAAACAGTGCCAAACGAGTTATACAGAGTAAAACAGAGCCAAACAGAGACAAACAGATCCAAACAAGGCACAGCAGAGCGAAACAGATCGATCAGAGCCAATCAGAGCCAAAGAGAGCCTAACAGACACAAACAGAGCCAAACAGAGCCAAACAGAGGAAACACAGCCAAACAGAGCCAAACAGAGCGAAACAGAGCCAAACATATAAGAACAGAGCCAAACAGAGCCAACAGAGTAAAACAGAGTGTAACAGAGCCAAACAGAGCCAGACAGAGCACAACGGAGCCAAACAGATTAATCATAGCCAAATAGAGCTAAACAGAGCCAAACAGAGCACAACAGAGCCAAACAGATCCAAACAGAGCCAAACAGAGCCAAACGGAGTTATACAGAGTTAAACAGAGCCAAACAGAGACAAACAGATCCAAACAAGGCACAGCAGAGACAAACAGAGCCGATCAGAGCCAAACAGAGCCAAAGAGAGCCAAACAGACACAAACAGAGCCAATCAGAGCAAAACAGAAGCAAAAACAGCCAAACAGAGCCAAACAGAGCACAGCAGAGCCAAACAGAGCATACAGAGCCAAACAGAGCCAAACAGAGCCACACAGAGCCAAACAGAGCGCAAGAGAGCAAACCAGAGACAAACAGAGCCCAACAGAGCCAAACAGAGCCAATACAGAACCAAACAGAGCAAAGCTGAGCCAAAGAGAGCCAAACAGAGCCAATCATAGCTCAACAGAGCCCAACAGAGCCAAACAGAGCCACACTGAGCCAAACAGAGGACAACAGAGCCAAACAGAGCCAGACAGATCCCAACAGAGCAAACAGAGCCAAACAAAACCAAACAGAACCAAACAGAGTCAAACCGAGCCAAACAGAGCCAAACAGAGGCAAACAGAGCCATACAGGTCTAACAGAGCAAAACAGAGCCAAAGAGAGCCAAACAGAGCCGAAGAGAGCAATACAGAGTGAAACTGATGTAAACAGAGCCAAACAGAGCCAAACAGAGCTTAACAGAGCCAAACAGAGCCATACAAAGCAAAGCAGAGTCAAACCTTGCCAAACAGAGCCAATCAGAGCACAACAGAGCCAAACAGATCCAAACAGAGCATAACAGAGCCAAATAGAGACAGACAAGCAGAAGAGAGCCAACAGAGCCAAACAGAGCCAAACAGAGCCAGACAGAGCCCAACAGAGCCAAACAGAACCAAACAGAACCAAACAGAGCAATACAGGGCCAAAAAGAGCTGGACAGAGCCAAACAGAGCGGCACAGAGGCAAACAGAGCCCAACAGATCCCAACAGAGCCGAACAGAGCCAAACAGAGCGAAACAGAGACAAACGGAGCCGAACAGAGCCAAACAGAGTCCGACAGAGAAAACAGAGCTAAACAGAGCCAAACAGAGCCAAACAGAGCAAAACAGAGCCACACAGAGCCAAACAGAGCACAAGAGAGCCAACCAGAGACAAACAGAGCCAAACAGAGCCAAATAGAGCCAAATAGTGCCAAACAGAGCCAAACAGATCCACACCGATCCACACAGAGCACAATAGAGCCAAACAGAGCCAAACAGAGCCCAACAGAGCCAAACTGAGCCAAACAGAGTAAATAGAGAGGAACAGAGCAAAACAGAGGCAAACAGAGTACAACAGAACATACAGAGCCGAACAGAGGCAAACAGAGCCACAAAGAGCCAAGCAGAGCACAGCAGAGCCAAACAGAGGCAATCAGAACCAAACAGAGCCAAACAATAGCACAACAGAACCAACAGAGCAAAGCAGAGCCAAACAGAGCCAACAGAGTGAAACAGAGCCAAACAATATAACAACAGAACCAAACAGAGCCAAATAGAGCCTAACAGAGTATAACAGAGTGTAACAGAGCCAATGAGAGCCAGACAGAGCACAACGGAGCCAAACATAGTAAATCATAGCCAAACAGAGCATAACAGAGCCAAACAGAGCCAAACGGAGTTATACAGAGTTAAACAGAGCCAAACAGAGACAAACAGATCCAAACAAGGCACAGCAGAGCGAAACAGAGCCGATCAGAGCCAATCAGAGCCAAAGAGAGCCAAACAGACACAAACAGAGCCAATCAGAGCTAAACAGAGGCAAACACAGCCAAACAGAGCCAAACAGAGCACAACAGAGCTAAACAGAGCCATACAGAGCCAGACAGAGCCAAACAGAGCCACACAGAGCCAAACAGAGCACAACAGAGCCAACCAGAGGCCAAACAGAGCACAACAGAGCCAAACAGAGCCAATATAGAACAAAACAGAGCGAAACGGAGCCAAACAGAGCACAACAGAGCCAGACCGAGCCAATCATCACTCAACAGAGCCCACAGAGCAAAAAGAGCCACACTGAGCCAGACAGAGGACAACAGAGCAAAGAGAGCCAGACAGATCTCAACAGAGCAAAACAGAGCCAAACAAAAGCAAACAGAGCCAAACAGAGTCAAACAGAGCAAAACAGAGCCAGACAGAGCCATACAGAGCCAAACAGAGCACAGCAGAGCCATACAGAGCCAAACAGATCCAAACTGAGCCACACAGAACCAAACAGAGCCGTACAAAGCAAAACAGTGTGAAACAGAGCCAAACAGAGCCAAACAGAGCTCAACAGAGCCAAACAGAGCAAAACATAGGCAAACAGAGCCAAACAGAGCAAAGCAGAGCTAAACAGAGCCAGACAGAGCCAAACAGAGCGAAACTGAGCCAATGCAGAGCCAAACAGAGCCAAACATAGCAAAACAGAGTGAAACAGAGCAAAATAGAGCCAAACAGAACGCAACAGAGCGAAAAAGAGTGAAACAGAGCAAAACAGAACGAAACAGAACCAATACAGAGCACAACAGAGCCAAACAGAGCCAAACAGAGCAAAACAAAGCCAAACATAGCCAAACAGAGCCAAGCAGAGCATAACAGAGCCAAACAGAGCCAAACAGAGCAAAACAGAGTGAAACAGAGCCAATCAAAGCCAAACAGAGCCAAACAGATCCAAACAGAGCAAAACAGAGCCAAACAGAACCAAACAGAGCACGACAGAGTCATACAGAGCCAAAAAGAGACAAACAGAGGCAAACAGAGAACAAAGGAGCCAAACAGAACCAAACAGAGCCAAACAGATCCACACCGATCCACACAGAGCACAATAGAGCCAAACAGAGCCAAACAGAGTCCAACAGAGCCAAACTGAGCCAAACAGAGCAAAACAGAGAGGAACAGAGCCAAACAGAGCCTAACAGAGTACAACAGAGCAAAACAGAGCCAAACAGAGGCAAACAGAGCCACAAAGAGCCAAGCAGAGCAAGCAGAGCCAAACAGAGCCAAACAGAGGCAAACAGAGCCACAAAGAGCCAAGCAGTGCAAGCAGAGCCAATCAGAGCCAAAAAGAGCCAAACAGAGCACAACAGAGCCAATCAGAGCCAATCAGAATCAAACAGAGCCAAACAGAGCCAAACAGAGCACAACAGAACCAAATGGAGCAAAGCAGAGCCAAACAGAGCCAACAGAGCGAAACAGAGCCAAACATATAACAACAGAGCCAAACAGAGCCAAACAGAGTATAACGGAGTGTAACAGAGACAAACAGAGCCAGACAGAGCACAACGGAGCCAAACAGAGTAAATCATAGCCAAACAGAGCCAAGCCGAGCCAAACAGAGCACAACAGAGCCAAACAGAGCAAAACAGAGCCTAACAGAGCCAAACGGAGTTATACAGAATAAAACAGAGCCAAACAAAGCAAAACAGAGTGAAACAGAGCAAAATAGAGCCAAACAGAACGCAACAGAGCGAAAAAGAGTGAAACAGAGTAAAACAGAACGAAACAGAACCAATACAGAGCACAACAGAGCCAAACAGAGCAAAACAGAGCAAAACAAAGCCAAACATAGCCAAACGGAGCCAAGCAGAGCATAACAGAGCCAAACAGAGCAAAACAGAGTGAAACAGAGCCAAACAAAGCCAAACAGAGCCAAACAGATCCAAACAGAGCAAAACAGCGCCAAACAGAACCAAACAGAGCACGACAGAGTCATACAGAGCCAAAAAGAGACAAACAGAGGCAAACAGAGAACAAAGGAGCCGATCAGAACCAAACAGAGCCAAACAGATCCACACCGATCCACACAGAGCACAATAGAGCCAAACAGAGCCAAACAGAGCCCAACAGAGCCAAACTGAGCCAAGCAGAGCAAAACAGAGAGGAAAGGAGCCAAACAGAGGCAAACAGAGTACAACAGAGCAAAACAGAGGCATACAGAGGCAAACAGAGCCACAAAGAGCCAAGCAGAGCAAGCAGAGCCAAACAGAGCCAAATAGAGCAAAACAGAGCAAATCAGAGCCAAAAAGAGCCAAACAGAGCACAACAGAGCCAATCAGAGCCTATCAGAACCAAACAGAGCCAAACAGAGCCAAACAGAGCACAACAGAACCAAATGGAGCAAAGCAGAGCCAAACAGAGCCAACAGAGCGAAACAGAGCCAAACATATAACAACAGAGCCAAACAGAGCCAAACAGAGCCAAACAGAGTATAACAGAGTGTAACAGAGACAAACAGAGCCAGACAGAGCACAACGGAGCCAAACAGAGTAAATCATAGCCAAATAGAGCCAAACCGAGCCAAACAGAGCACAACAGAGCCAAACAGAGCCAAACAGAGCCAAACAGAGCCAAACGGAGTTATACAGAGTAAAACAGAGCCGAACAGAGACAAACAGATCCAAACAAGGCACAGCAGAGCGAAACAGATCGATCATAGCCAATCAGAGCCAAAGAGAGCCAAACAGACACAAACAGAGCCAAACAGAGCCAAACAGAGGAAAACACAGCCAAACAGAGCCATACAGAGCCAAACAGAGCCAAACAGAGCGAAACAGAGCCAAACATATAACAACAGAGCCAAACAGAGCCAAACAGAGTAAAACAGAGAGTAACAGAGCCAAACAGAGCCAGACAGTGCACAACGGAGCCAAACAGATTAAGTCATAGCCAAACAGAGCTAAACAGAGCCAAACAGAGCACAACAGAGCCAAACAGATCCAAACAGAGCCAAACAGAGCCAAACGGAGTTATACAGAGTAAAACAGAGCCAAACAGAGACGAACAGATCCAAACAAGGCACAGCAGAGACAAACAGAGCCGATCAGAGCCAAACAGAGCCAAAGAGAGCCAAACAGACACAAACAGAGCCAATCAGAGCAAAACAGAGGCAAAAACAGCCAAACAGAGCCAACAGAGCCAAACAGAGCCAAACATATAACAACAGAGCCAGACAGAGTGTAACAGAGACAAACAGAGCCAGACAGAGCACAACGGAGCCAAACAGAGTAAACCATAGCCAAACAGAGCCAAACCGAGCCAAACAGAGCACAACAGAGCCAAACAGAGCAAAACAGAGCCTAACAGAGCCAAACGGAGTTATACAGAATAAAACAGAGCCAAACAAAGCAAAACAGAGTGAAACAGAGCAAAATAGAGCCAAACAGAACGCAACAGAGCGAAAAAGAGTGAAACAGAGCAAAACAGAACGAAACAGAACCAATACAGAGCACAACAGAGCCAAACAGAGCAAAATAGAGCAAAACAAAGCCAAACATAGCCAAACGGAGCCAAGCAGAGCATAACAGAGCCAAACAGAGCAAAACAGAGTGAAACAGAGCCAAACAAAGCCAAACAGAGCCAAACAGATCCAAACAGAGCAAAACAGCGCCAAACAGAACCAAACAGAGCACGACAGAGTCATACAGAGCCAAAAAGAGCCAAACAGAGGCAAACAGAGAAGAAAGGAGCCAAACAGAACCAAACAGAGCCAAACAGATCCACACCGATCCACACAGAGCACAATAGAGCCAAACAGAGCCAAACAGAGCCAAACAGAGCCCAACAGAGCCAAACTGAGCCAAGCAGAGCAAAACAGAGAGGAACAGAGCCAAACAGAGTGCAACAGAGCAAAACAGAGGCAAACAGAGCCACAAAGAGCCAAGCAGAGCAAGCAGAGCCAAACAGAGCCAAATAGAGCAAAACAGAGCAAATCAGAGCCAAAAAGTGCCAAACAGAGCACAACAGAGCCAATCAGAGCCTATCAGAACCAAACAGAGCCAAACAGAGCCAAACAGAGCACAACAGAACCAAATGGAGCAAAGCAGAGCCAAACAGAGCCAACAGAGCGAAACAGAGCCAAACATATAACAACAGAGCCAAACAGAGCCAAACAGAGCCAAACAGAGTATAACAGAGTGTAACAGAGACAAACAGAGCCAGACAGAGCACAACGGAGCCAAACAGAGTAAATCATAGCCAAATAGAGCCAAACCGAGCCAAACAGAGCACAACAGAGCCAAACAGAGCCAAACAGAGCCATACAGAGCCAAACAGAGCCAAACGGAGTTATACAGAGTAAAACAGAGCCGAACAGAGACAAACAGATCCAAACAAGGCACAGCAGAGCGAAACAGATCGATCATAGCCAATCAGAGCCAAAGAGAGCCAAACAGACACAAACAGAGCCAAACAGAGCCAAACAGAGGAAAACACAGCCAAACAGAGCCATACAGAGCCAAACAGAGCCAAACAGAACGAAACAGAGCCAAACATATAACAACAGAGCCAAACAGAGCCAAACAGAGTAAAACAGAGTGTCACAGAGCCAAACAGAGCCAGACAGAGCACAACGGAGCCAAACAGATTAAATCATAGCCAAACAGAGCTAAACAGAGCCAAACAGAGCACAACAGAGCCAAACAGATCCAAACAGAGCCAAACAGAGCCAAACGGAGTTATACAGAGTAAAACAGAGCCAAACAGAGACGAACAGATCCAAACAAGGCACAGCAGAGACAAACAGAGCCGATCAGAGCCAAACAGAGCCAAACAGAGCCACACAGAGCCAAACAGAGCGCAAGAGAGCCAACCAGAGACAAACAGAGCCCAACAGAGCCAAACAGAGCCAATACAGAACCAAACAGAGCAAAACAGAGCCAAACAGAGCCAAACAGAGCCAAAAATAGCTCAACAGAGCCCAACAGAGCCAAACAGAGCCACACTGAGCCAAACAGAGGACAACAGAGAGAAACAGAGCCAGACAGATCCCAACAGAGCCAAACAGAGCCAAACAAAACCAAACAGAACCAAACAGAGTCAAACCGAGCCAAACAGAGCCAAACAGAGGCAAACAGAGCCATACAGTGTCTAACAGAGCAAAACAGAGCCAAAGAGAGCCAAACAGAGCCGAAGAGAGCAATACAGAGTGAAACTGATGTAAACAGAGCCAAACAGAGCCAAACAGAGCTTAACAGAGCCAAACAGAGCCAAACAGAGCCATACAAAGCAAAGCAGAGCCAAACCGAGCCAACAGAGCCAATCAGAGCACAACAGAGCCAAACAGAACCAAACAGAGCATAACAGAGCCAAATAGAGACAGACAGAGCAGAAGAGAGCCAAACAGAGCCAAACTGAGCCAAAAAGAGCCAGACAGAGCCCAACAGAGCCGAAGAGAGCCAAACAGAGCGAAACAGAGACAAACGGAGCCAAACAGAGCTGAACAGAGTCCGACAGAGCAAAACAGAGCTAAACAGAGCCAAACAGAGCCAAACAGAGCAAAACAGAGCCGCACAGAGCCAATCAGAGCACAAGAGAGCCAACCAGAGACAAACAGAGCCAAATAGAGCCAAATAGAGCCAAGTAGAGCCAAACAGATCCACAACCGATCCACACAGAGCACAATAGAGCCAAACAGAGTAAAATAGAGGAACAGAGCAAAACAGAGCCAAACAGAGTACAACAGAACAAAACAGAGTCAAACAGAGGCAAACAGAGCCACAAAGAGCCAAGCAGAGCTCAGCAGAGCCAAACAGAGCCAAATAGAGCAAAACAGAGCTAATCAGAGCCAAAACGAGCCAAACAGAGCACAACAGAGCCAAACAGAGGCAATCAGAACCAAACAGAGCCAAACAGAGCACAACAGAACCAAACAGAGCAAAGCAGAGCCAAACAGAGCCAACAGAGTGAAACAGAGCCAAACATATAACAACAGAGCCAAACACAGCCAAATAGAGCCAAACAGAGTATAACAGACTGTAACAGAGCCAAAGAGAGCCAGACAGAGCACAACGGAGGCAAACATAGTAAATCATAGCCAAACAGAGCCAAACAGAGCATAACAGAGCCAAACAGAGCCAAACGGAGTTATACAGAGTAAAACAGAGCCAAACAGAGACAAACAGATCCAAACAAGGCACAGCTGAGCGAAACAGAGCCGATCAGAGCCAATCAGAGCCAATGAGATCCAAACAGACACAAACAGAGCCAATCAGAGCCAAACAGAGGCAAACAAAGCCAAACAGAGCCAAACAGAGCACAACAGAGCTAAACAGAGCCATACAGAGCCAGACAGAGCCAAACAGAGCCAAACAGAGCCAAACAGAGCGCAACAGAGCCAAACAGAGCCAAACAGAGCCCAACAGAGCCAAACAGAGCCAATACAGAACCAAACAGAGCGAAACAGAGCCAAACAGAGCACAACAGAGCCAGACAGAGCCAAACATCGCTCAACAGAGCCCAACAGAGCCAAACAGAGCCACACTGAGCCAGACAGAGGACAACAGAGCCAAAGAGAGCCAGACAGATCTCAACAGAGCAAAACAGAGCCAAACAAAAGCAAACAGAGCCAAACAGAGTCAAACAGAGCAAAAAAGAGCCAGACAGAGGCAAACAGAGCCATACAGTGTCAAACAGAGCAAAAAAGAGCCAAAGAGAGCCAAACAGATCCGAAGAGAGCAAAACAGAGTGAAAGAGAGGTAAACAGAGCCAAACAGAGCCATACAAATCAAAGCAGAGCCAAACCGAGCCAAACAGAGCCAGACATAGCACAACAGAGCGAGACAGATCCAAACAGAGCCAAACAGAGCCAAACAGAGCCAAACAGAGCCAAACAGAGCCAAACAGAGCCCAACAGAGCCAAACAGAGCCAATACAGAACCAAACAGAGCAAAACAGAGCCAAACAGAGCCAAATAGAGCCAAACATAGCTCAACAGAGCCCAACAGAGCCAAACAGAGCCAAACTGAGCCAAACAGAGGACAACAGAGCCAAACAGAGCCAGACAGATCCCAACAGAGCCAAACAGAGCCATACAAAACCAAACAGAACCAAACAGAGTCAAACCGAGCCAAACAGAGCCAAACAGAGGCAAACAGAGCCATACAGTGTCTAACAGAGCAAAACAGAGCCAAAGAGAGCCAAACAGAGCTGAAGAGAGCAATACAGAGTGAAACAGATGTAAACAGAGCCAAACAGAGCCAAACAGAGCTTAACAGAGCCAAACAGAGCCAAACAGAGCCATACAAAGCAAAACAGAGCCAAACCGAGCCAAACAGAGCCAATCAGAGCACAACAGAGCCAAACAGATCCAAACAGAGCATAACAGAGCCAAATAGAGACAGACAGAGCAGAAGAGAGCCAAACAGAGCCAAACAGAGCCAGACAGAGCCCAACAGAGCCAACCAGAACCAAACAGAGCAATGCAGAGCCAAAAAGAGCTGAACAGAGCCAAACAGAGCCGCACAGAGACAAACAGAGCCAAACAGATCCCAACAGAGCCGAACAGAGCCAAACAGAGCGAAACAGAGAAAAACGGAGCCAAACAGAGCCAAACAGAGTCCGACAGAGCAAAACAGAGCTAAACAGAGCCAAACAGAGCCAAACAGAGCAAAACAGAGCCACACAGAGCCAAACAGAGCACAAGAGAGCCAACCAGAGACAAACAGAGCCAAACAGATCCAAACAGATCCACACCGATCCACACAGTGCACAACAGAGCCAAACAGAGCCATACAGAGCCCAACAGAGCCAATCTGAGCCAAACAGAGCAAAACAGAGAGGAACAGAGCAAAACAGAGCCAAACAGAGTACAACAGAGCAAAACAGAGCCAAACAGAGGCAATCAGAACCAAACAGAGCCAAACAGAGCACAACAGAACCAAACAGAGCAAAGCAGAGCTAATCAGAGCGAAAAAGAGCCAAACAGAGCACAACAGAGCCAAACAGAGGCAATCAGAACCAAACAGAGCCAAACAGAGCACAACAGAACCAAACAGAGCAAAGCAGAGCCAAACAGAGCCAACAGAGTGAAACAGTGCCAAACATATAACAACAGAGCCAAACAGAGTCAAATAGAGCCAAAGAGAGTATAACAGAGTGTAACAGAGCCAAACAGAGCCAGACAGAGCACAACGGAGCCAAACAGAGTAAATCATAGCCAAACAGAGCCAAACAGAGCATAACAGAGCCAAACAGAGCCAAACAGAGCCTCA
>NW_027600585.1:0-12993 GCF_964194155.1 Cetorhinus maximus | reverse complement strand
TGTCTCACTCACCCACCCCCCATGTCTCACTCACCACCCCCCCATGTCTCACTCACCCCCCCCACATGTCTCACTCCCCCATCCCCCCCCATGTCTCACTCACCCCCCCCATGTCTCACCCCCCCATGTCTTACTCACCGCCCCCCCCATGTCTCACTCACCACCCCCATGTCTCACTCACCCCCCCCCATGTCTCACTCACCCCCCCCATGTCTCACTCACCCCCCCCATGTCTCACTCACCCCCCCCATGTCTCACTCACCACCCCCATGTCTCACTCACCACCCCCATGTCTCACTCACCCCCCCCCATGTCTCACTCACCACCCCCATGTCTCACTCACCCCCCCCATGTCTCACTCACCACCCCCATGTCTCACTCCCCCCCCATGTCTCACTCACCCCCCCCCATGTCTCACCCTCCCCCCGGTGATGAGCCTGAATCCTCCTCGAGCGGCCGCCATGGGAACCGCGTCACCTGTAAAACCTTCCGCCGCCCGAAAACCCCGCGGAGAAAGTTCCGGCACCGAAATAACATCCAACCCGCAACCCGCCCATCTCCCAACTCCCACTTCACAATCCACCCCAAACCCCTCCCCCAACCCGCCCATCTCCATCCGCCCCGCCCCCTTCACACCCCCAACTCCCACATCACAATCCACCCCAAACCCCTCCCCCAACCCGCCCATCTCCATCCGCCCCGCCCCCTTCACACCCTCACCCCCACATCACAATCCACCCCAAACCCCTCCCCCAACCCGCCCATCTCCATCCGCCCCGCCCCTCCACACCCTCACTCCCACATCACAATCCACCCCCCAAACCCCTCCCCCAACCCGCCCATCCCCATCCGCCCCGCCCACTCCACAGCCCCGCCCCTCCACAGCCCCGCCCCCTCCACACCCCCACCCCCACATCACAATCCATCCCCAAACCCCTCCCCCAACCCGCCCATCTCCATCCGCCCCGCCCCCTCCACACCCCCATATCACAATCCACCCCAAACCCCTCCCCCAAACCCCTATCTCCGTCCGCCCCGCCCCCACAGCACAACCCACCTCCCCAAACCCCTCCCCCAACCCGCCCCCAACCCGCCCATCTCCATCCGCCCCGCCCCCTCCACACCCCCACCCTCACATCACAATCCACCCCCAAACCCCTCTCCCAACCCGCCCATCTCCATCCGCCCCGCCCCCTCCACACCCCCCACATCACAATCCACCCCCAAACCCCTCCCCCAACCCGCCCATCTCCATCCGCCCCGCCCCCTCAACATCCCCCAACCCCCACATCACAATCCAACCCCCACCCTCCACCCTCTCATCTCCATCCGCCCCGCCCCCTCCACACCCTCACTCCCACATCACAATCCACCCCAAACCCCTCTCCCAACCCGCCCATCTCCATCCGCCCCCGCCCCCTCCACACCCCCCACATCACAATCCACCCCCAAACCCCTCCCCCAACCTGCCCATCCCCATCCGCCCCGCCCCCTCCACACCCCCACTCCCACATCACAATCCACCCCAAACCCCTCTCCCAACCCGCCCATCTCCATCCGCCCCGCCCCCTCCACACCCCCCACATCACAATCCACCCCCAAACCCCTCCCCCAACCTGCCCATCCCCATCCGCCCCGCCCCCTCCACACCCCCACTCCCACATCACAATCCACCCCCAAACCCCGCCCCCAACCCGCCCATCTCCATCCGCCCCCCCCCTCCACACCCCCCACATCACAATCCACCCCCAAACCCCTCCCCCAACCCGCCCATCTCCATCCGCCCCGCCCCCTCTACACCCCCACACCCACATCACAATCCAACCCCCACCCTCCACCCTCTCATCTCCATCCGCCCCGCCCCCTCCACACCCCCACCCCCACATCACAATCCACCCCCAAACCCCTCCCCCAACCCGCCCATCTCCATCCGCCCCGCCCCCTCTACACCCCCACACCCACATCACAATCCAACCCCCACCCTCCACCCTCTCATCTCCATCCGCCCCGCCCCCTCCACACCCCCACCCCCACATCACAATCCACCCCCAAACCCCTCCCCCAACCCGCCCATCCCCATCCGCCCTGCCCCACCCTCCACACCCTCACCCCCACATCACAATCCACCCCCAAACCCCTCCCCCAACCCGCCCATCCCCATCCGCCCCGCCCCCTCCACATCCCCATATCACAATCCACCCCAAACCCCTCCCCCAACCCACCCATCCCCATCCGCCCCGCCCCACCCTCCACACCCCCACTCCCACCCCCACCCCCTTCCTCACCCCACCCCCACCCCCCTCCCCCAACCAGCCCATCTCCATCCGCCCCTACACCCCACACCCTCATCCCCACCCCCTCCTCCCCCCTCCCCCAACCCGCCCATCTCCATCTGCACCCCACCCCCCCACACCCCTCCCCATCCAAACCGCCCATCCCCACCCCTTCCTCACCCCTCCCCCACCCCCACCCCCTGCCCCCACATCTCCATCCGACCCCAACACCCACATCTCAATCCGCCCCCCCACCCCTCCCACACTCCCCATCCCCCACTCCCACCCCCTCCTCCATCCCTCTCCCTCCTCCCCCTCCCCACCCCTCTTCCTTTCCCCATCCCTCTCCCTCCATTCCCTCCTCCCCTCCTCCATGCCTCTCCCTCCTTCCCTCCTCCATCCCTCTCCCTCCACTCCCTCCTCCCCCATCCCCTATCACTCCTCCCCCTCCCCCATCACTGTGTCCCCCGCCCCTCCCCCATCCCCCTCCCTCCTCCCCATCCCCATCCCGTTCGTCATCCTCCTCCTCCTCCCCCCGCCAGCCAGCTCAGGGTTAACCTCATCGGCCCACTGAAGGAGAGCCACATTGGACTCGGAACATGAACTCTTGTTTTCCTCTCTCTCCACAGATGCTGAATTATCTTTTCCTCTCTCCACCTCCCCCACCCCCCAGCTATCCCACCCCCACCCCCAACCCCGCAACGATCCCAGCACTTTCTGTTTCTATTTCTCACTGCATCACTTCACAGGAATCGCGGAAGGAGAACCTTCGACCCATCGCGTCCGTGCCTGCTCCCTCTCTCTCTCTCTCTCTCTCTCTCACCACCCCCCCCTCCCTCCCACCGGATGAGCGACAAGTCCGGCGGTGCTCCGCCTCCATTTCCCCCCGTCACCCCCGCGCATGCCCTGCCCCCATTTCGGGCGATGACCCCAGCGCACACCCTCGATTGAGCTGCCTCCCCGACCCCTGCTCTCGGGCGGCGCGTTCCAGACCCCCCCCCGGCCCTACTCGCCGCGCGAGAGAGCTTCTCCTCGTGCCCCGCCCCATTGCTCCCTCTCGCCGACCACCTTTAAACCCGTGCGTGGCCCCTCTCGCACGGCCATCCTTCCGCCAGACTTCTCCCTGTCGACTCCGTCCGGAATCCCTGCCTCCCCACCCCAGCGCCCCACCACCCCCCTTGCGATTTTGAACACCTCCATCAAACCTCACTCTCCACCTTCTCTCCTCCGAGGAAAACAGTCCCAACTCCTCCAATCCGCTGTTGTGACTGAGGGACCGTTCTTGAGAATCTTTTCTACTCTCTCTCTCTCTCTCTCTCGCCCCAACGCCTTCATAAGACCATAAGACATAGGAGCAGAAATTAGGCCATTTGGCCCATCGAGTCTGCTCCGCTATTCAATCATGGCTGATAAGTTTCTCAACCCCATTCTCCTGCCTTCTCCCAGTAACCTTTGATTCCCTTACCAATCAAGAACCCATCTATCTCGGTCTTAAATACACTCAATGACCTGGCCTCCACAGCCTTCTGTGGCAATGAATTCCACAGATTCACCACTCTCTGGCTAAAGAAGTTTCTCCTCATCTCTGTTCTGAGGCTGTACCCTCGGGTCCTAGTCTCTCCTACTCATGGAAACATCTTCCCCACGTCCACTCTATCCAGGCCTTTCAGTATTCTGTAAGTTTCAATCAGATCCCCCCTCATCCTTCTAAACTCCATCGAGTATAGACCCAGAGTCCTCAAACGTTCCTCATAAGTTAAGCCTTTCATTCCTGGGATTGTTCTCGTGAACCTCCTCTGGACCCTCTCCAGGGCCAGCACATCCTTCCTGAGATATGGGGCCCAAAATTGCTCACAATATTCTAAATGTGGTCCGACCAGAGCCTTATAAAACCTCAGCAGCACATCCCTGCTTTTATATTTTAGTCCTCTCAAAATAAATGCCAACATTGCATTTGCCTTCCTAACTACCGACTCAACCTGCAAGTTAACCTTAAGAGAATCCTGGACTAGGATTCCCAAGTCCCTTGCCTTCACCTCTTCCGTAAAGCGTGGCACGTGGAACCGGATGCAGTACTCCAGCTGAGGCCTTATACCAATTCAGCGTGATCTCTTTAGTCTGAAGAGCATTAAAGAGGTGGGAGCAGGAGCAGGCCACTCGGCCCATCGAGCCCCGCTCTGCCATTCGATTCGATCGTGGCTGATCTTGGTCTTCGACTCCATTTTCCCTCCCGCTCCCCCGTATCCCCTAATTCCCTGGGAGACCAAAAATCTGTCTGCCTCCCCCACCCCACCCCCACCCCCACCACCTTAAAGGTCTTCAGCGATGGAGCGTCCGCGATCCTCCGAGTTAGAGAATCTACAAGACTCACGACCCTTTGAGCGATGGGATTTCTCCTCACCTCAGTCCTTAACGATCTGCCCCTCACCTCCCTCCCTCCCCACATCCCGGGTGTTTTAGATTCCCCGGGACCAGCCGGGGAACGATCTCTGGGCGTCCGCCCTGTCGAACCCCCCCCCCCGGCTCTTCAGAATCGCGTAGGTCTCGACGAGGTCGCCTCTCGTTCTCCTCGATTCCCAGAGAATCCGAGCCCGGTTTTACTCAGCCTCTCGTCGCAGGACAACCCCCTCCCTAACCCTACTCCCGCCTCATCCCGGGGACCGATTGAGTGAACCTTCCCCCCCGCTCCGCCTCCGAGGCGAGTCTGTCCTTCCTTCAAACGTGGAGACCAAAACCGCACAGCGTGCTCTCCGTTCCAGACATGGTCTCACCAAAACCCTGTGACAACCGCAGCGAGACTTCCTTATTCTCGCGCTCCGACCCCCCTTGAAATAAAGGCCAACTGGCCATTTGCCTTCCTCAATGCTAATTTTCTGCACCCCCCTTGTCCCATCACACCCCAGCCTCTTCGAAGATCAACACTCACAAGTCTCTCACTTTTTAAAGTATATTCTGTTTTTTTATTCTTATGATCAAAGTGTATAACCTCGCATCTCCCCACAATATACTTCCATCTTCCATCTTGCCGCCCACTCACCGAACCTGTTTATATCTCTTTGCAGCCTCTCTGTGTCCTCCTCACAGCTTACCTTCCCACCTAGCTTGGTATCATCAGCAAACTTAGGTACATTACACTCTGTTTCTTCATTAATATAGACTGTAGATAGCCGAGGCCCCAGCACTGATCCTGTGGTACTCCACGATCCACTGCCTGCCAACTTGAAAAAGTCCGGTTCATGACTACTCTCTGTTTTCTATCCATTAACCAACCCTCCGCCCATGCTAATATATTACCCCCAACTCCATGAGCTCTTATCTATTAGCCTTTTATGTGGCACCTTATTGAATTGAAGAGGGTATTCCCTCCTATCCCGCAACTACCACAGAGGCCAGTTGAAGAGGAGAAATTACCATCCCCAATCACACAGTGACCACAGAGGCTCAGGCTTCCTTTAACCGGTTTTATTCAAGAATATGCAAAGGAGCCGCAATCATTCCTAAGAAGGAAGATCCAGCTCCCAGATTGATTACATTTCATTACTTTTGTACTTTTTCTTATCTTAATACATTTGAGTACATTTGAATACATCCAATCGGTAACTAACACACCGGTCCCAAACTAACTCTATTCTATTGAGTACATAAACATGTGATTTTGCTCACCAATTATTCTAAAGGGTGTATACGTAATTATATTATCCAATCAAAATTAAAACAGGTACGGAAAGACCTTGATTCTCATAACTCAGGTCTGTTTGTGTTCCATCAAAGCCCCCTCTTTGTCCATTGTATGTCTTCCCACATCTAAGCTAAAACCATCTGACCCTTCCCTATGTGAGAAGGGAGGGCACTTAATCTATTTTATGTCCTCCTTGTGTCTTCAGCCTGACTTTCAAGGCTGTGCAATGTTCATCTGGTAATCGTCAACTCCTAATATGCTTAGCAGCCATGTCTGCCTGGAGATTTTAAGTGTTCTTCAGTAAATTTTTAAGTGTTCTCTTTTAGCATTTTTAATTTTCCCCTAACAGAATGCCTTTTGAAAATCCAGGTATACTACATCTACCGGTTCCCCTTTATCGACCCTACCAGTTGAATAGAAACATTCCAATTAGGAGCAGGAGTAGGCCACTCAACTGCTCAAGCTTGGCCCGCGTTCAATAAGATCGCGGCTGGTCTGATTGTCACCCCAACTCCACATTCCCGCTGACCCTCCCCACCCCCCCCCGATAACCTTTCAACCCCTTGTTAATCAAGAATCTATCCACCTCTGCCTTAAAAATATTCAAAGACTCTGCTTCCACCACCTTTTGAGGAAGAGAGTACCAAAGACTCACCACCCTCTGAGAGGAAAAATTTCTCCTCATCTCCGTCCTAAATGGGCGACCCCTTATTTTTAAACAGTGACCCCCCCCACCCCCAGTTCTAGATTCTCCCACAAGGGGAAACATCCCCAAAAAACTTATCAAACAGGATTTCCCACGGTGACCTGTTCTAATCACACCATCCTTTTCTAAGTCCATTGTTATGACTTCTTTAATAATAGATTCCAGCATTCATCCCAACGACTGATGTTGGGAAACAAGCCTCTATCTCGCAGTTTTCTCTCTCCCTACCCTTTCTCAAAAAGTGGTGCAATATTTGCCAACTTCCAATCTGGTGGAACTGTTCCCAGATCTAAGGAATTTTGGAATATCGTAGACAGCACATGCACTAAATTGGCAGGTATCTCTTTTAGAACTCTAGGTTAGAGGCCATCAGGCGCTGGGGATTTATCATATTTTAGCCCCTTAAGTTTCTCGAATGCTTTATCTCTGCTGATATTAGTTTCACATAATCACACAGTGCAGAAGAAGCCCTTCGGCCCATCGAGTCTGCACCGACACGTGAGAAACACCTGACCTACCTTCCAAATCCCATTTACCAGCACTTGGCCCATAGCCTTGAATGTTATGATGTTTCCCTATTTTTTTTTTAATTTATTCATGGGACGTGGGCGTCACTGGGCTGGGCCCAGCATTTGTTGCCCATCCCTAATTGTCCCTTGAGCAGGCGGTGGGTGAGCCGCCTTCTTGCACCGCTGCAGTCCTTGAGGTGTAGGTACACCCACCGTGCTGTTAGGGAGGGAGTTCCCAGGATTTTGACCCAGCGACAGTGAAGGAACAGACGATATAATCCCAAGTCAGGACGGCGAGTGCGGCTCTGAGGGGAACTTCCAGGTGGTGGTGTTCCCCATGCGTCTGCTGCCCTCGTCCTTCTAGGGTTTGGAAGCTGCTGTCTAAGGAGCCTCGGTGAGTTGCTGCAGTGCATCTTGTAGATGGTAAACACACTGCTGCCACTGTGCGTCGGTGGTGGAGGGAGTGAATGTTCGTGGATGGGGTGCCGATCGAGCTTTATCCTGGATGGTGTCGAGCTTCTCGAGTGTTGTGGGAGCTGCACCCATCCGGGCAAGTCACACTCCTGACTTGTGCCTTGTAGGTGGTGGACAGGCTATGGGGGGAGACAGGAGGTGAGTTACTCTCAGCAGGATTCCCAGCCTGCTCCTGTAGCCACGGTATTTATATGGCTGGTCCTGTTCAGTTTCTGGTCAATGGTAACCCCCAGGATGTTGATAGTGGGGGATTCAGTGATGGTAATGCCTTTGAACATCAAGGGGTGATGGTTAGATTCTCTCTTGTTGGAGATGGTCATTGCCTGGCACTTGTGTGGCATGAATATTACTTGCCACTTGTCAGCCCAAGCCTGGATAGTGTCCAGGTCTTTCTGCATTTGGACTTCAGTATCTGAGGAATCACGAACGGTGCTGAACATTATGTAATCATCAACGAACATCCCTACCTCTGACCTTATGATGGAAGGAAGGTTATTGATAAAGCAGCTGAAGATGGTTGGGCCTAGGACACTACCCTGAGGAACTCCTGCAGTGATGTCCTGGAGCTGAGATGACTGACCTCCAACAACCACAACCATCTTCCTTTGTGCTTGGTATGACTCCAACCAGTGGAGAGTTTTCCCCCTAATTCCCATTGACTCCAGTTTTGTTAGGGCTCCTTGATGCCACACTCGATCAAATGCTGTCTTGATGTCAAGGGCAGTCACTCTCACTTCATCTCGGGAGTTCAGTTCTTTTGTCCATGTTTGAACCAAGGCTGTAATGAGGTCAGGAGCTGAGTGGAACCCAAACTGGGCATCAGTGAGCAGCTCATTGCTAAGCAAGTGCCATTTGATAGCACTGTTGATGACCCCTTCCATTACTTTACTGATGATGGAGAGTAGACTGATGGGGCGGTAATTGGCCGGGTTGGATTTATCCTGCTTTTGTGTACAGGACATACCTGGGCAATTTCCCACATAGCCGGGTAGATGCCAGTACTGTAGCTGTACTGGAACAGCTTGGCTTAGGGCGCGGCAAGTTCTGGAGCACAAGTCTTAAGTGGTATTGCTGGAATATTGTCAGGGCCCATAGCCTTTGCAGTATCCAGTGTCTTCAGCCATTTCTTGATATCACCTGAAGTGAATCGAATTGGCTGAAGACTGCCATCTGTGATACTGGGGACCTCCGGAGGAGGCCGAGATGGGTCATCCACTCGGCATTTCTGGCTGAAGATTGTTGCAAATGCTTCAGCCTTATCTTTTTCACGATGTGCTGGGCTCCTCCATCATTGAGGATGGGGATATTTGTGGAGCCTCCTCCTCCAGTGAGTTGTTTAATTGTCCACCACCATTCACAACTGGTTATGGCAGGACTGCAGAGCTTAGATCTAATCCGTTGGTTGTGGGATCGCTTAGCTCTGTCTATCACTTGCTGCTTATGCTGTTTGGCATGCAAATATTCCTGTTTTATAGCTTCACCAGGTTGACACCTCATTTTTAGGTATGCCTGGTGCTGCTCCTGGCATGCCCTCCTGCACTCTTCATTGAACCAGGGTTGATCCCTTGGCTTGGTGGTAATGGTAGAGTGGGGGATATGCCAGGCCGGGTCATGGATGCCCAGTCTTGAGTTGCTGGATCTGTTCGAAGTCTATCCCATTTAGCACGGTGGTAGTGCCACACAACACGATGGAGGATATCCTCAATGTGAAGGCAGAACTTCGTCTCCACAACGACTGTGCAGTGGTCACTCCTACCGATACTGTCATGGACAGATGCATCTGCGGCAGGCAGATTGGTGAGGATGAGGTCAAGTATGTTTCTCCCTCTTGTTGGTTCCCTCACCACCTGCCGCAGACCCAGTCTAGCAGCTATGTCATTTAGGACTCGGCCATTTCGGTCAGTAGTGGTGCTACCGAGCCACTCTTGGTGATGGATAGTGAAGTCCCCCACCTAGAGTACATTCGGCACCCTTGCCACCCTCAGTCCTTCCTCCAAGTGATGTTCAACATGGAGGAGCACTGATTCATCAGCTGTTTATCATTCTTTTTAGCCCCAGGGTTATTGTCTGTTCTCGCTGAGTTTTTGTTCTTCAATGGAATGCATTTTTGTTGAACGTTTTGAATTGTTTCTTTAAGTGAATCCCACTGTTCATTTACCTCCACACATTTTAGCCCATTTACCCAATTCACCTTAGCCACACACATATGTAATTGGCTTTAAGTTTAGGATATTTTTTGCGATTGGAATATGTCACTTTTAAACTTAAGATGGAATTCAATGATATTATGATCACTATTTCCCAGCGGATCTTTTACTACAACATTACTAATTAACCCTGCTTCATTACACAATACTAGATCTTAGATAGTTTTATCCCTCGTCGGTTCCACTACGTACTCCTTCAAGAAACTGACACAAAAAAAAATTCTACAAAAAGAAAATCACCTTCTAGATCGTTCTTGCCAGTTTGGATGTCCCAGTTGTTACAATCCCAGTTAATACTGGACAAGTCAGATTCCAGAGTGAAACCTGCCTTGATAGATCCTAACTCCTTTTTAGAAACCGTGGAGGAAAGTCACTGAACAAATTCACAAGAGCCTGCTGAAGAACTCTTAACACAAAGAATACAACATTTATTAAACGAGAAAAATTAAGTATATTACACCAGGCAAAAAGGTTGGAAAGATCTCAATACAAACACAAGGATGTGCTTCAAATCAAACTACTCCTTTTCCCCAGCAATATTGTTGCAGACACACACAAATTCAGGAAGACAAAACAATTTACACTCTCTATTGTATACTCTAATATTCAGGGTAAGTATGCGGTACAGGTGAATGAACAGGTGAACTGTGGTCAAACACACCACACTCCAAAGTAAATGACAGATGCAATCAGAGCAGATTCCATGGACTTCTCAACAATCCACCCAGAAATCGTTCACCCGTGAACCAACCAATCTCGCTGAGGCTTTGTCTTTCTCACGGGGGTTTCCAATCTCCACATTCGAAGAACTCGCCTTAGAATTCTCCCCAAACATCGCTCCCCCTCAGATGGCTTCAACCAGGATCCACCGCCAGGGTTTCAGTCTCGCCTTCCGAGGTTCCTTTCCCCCCCTGGATCCCTGAGTATGCTCAAACTTCATCCCCCAAGCACAGGTTCAGCTGTTCGGCTGTGCCAAGCAGAACACCACTGCTCCAATAGGGTGCCTTTGCACCTTACGGCCCACAGCATGGAGTCACCAGCCTTTGGCTGTCCCCTTGGATCATCTGGGCTTCTCTCGAGCCTGCTTTGCTTCAGATCTGCCCCTTGCAACTCTTTCTCTAACGCAGAGCCCATTTCTCTGCTCCTTTCTCTCAACTTCACTTATCAGGGCCTGTTTCTGATCCCTGTCCTTGTCCCCTTACCCCGGGACTTCCATTTGGGGCCTCTTTCTGTCCCACGCCCCGGTCTACAGGCCTTCTTCTTGGCGTGGGACCTTCTCCCCGTCCCCCTCCCCCCACCGTGTCCTGCT
Organism: Cetorhinus maximus; assembly: GCF_964194155.1. Taxonomy (NCBI): domain Eukaryota; kingdom Metazoa; phylum Chordata; class Chondrichthyes; order Lamniformes; family Cetorhinidae; genus Cetorhinus; species Cetorhinus maximus. The sequence goes on along the minus strand of NW_027600585.1, from coordinate 1,836 downwards.
CCCTGGGACACGCTCTCTCCTCACGGCGCTCCGTTTCCAGGTCACCCGACCTGCAGTTTCACTTCTGTGCTTCTCGCCCGCCTGCCCGGGCACGAGGGGCTGGTTCCCGGCCCAAGGTACGCAAAAGAAAACCAACCGCGCGCGTGCGGCCATTTCCTGGCTGGCGCACGCGCAGGAAGTCCCGAGGCCTGCCGGCATCTGGAGGTCCTAGCCTCTGACTTTAAAAATCAAGGCGAGCATTTGCGTTAAACACACAGTCGATACGAAGATTAAAGTACCCCCCCTCCCCCAACCCCCGCAATGGTTACACCTTCTTTTGCTGCAGGCTCCAATTTTCGTTCAATGCTCCGCCCAACGGTATTGCTCAGTGGTGGACAACCTAGGCGAGTGAGTGGGCCGCAAGATTGAATGGGGAAGTGGTGGCCTAGTGGTATTGTCACTGGACTGGTAATCCAGGAGGATGCTCTGTTAGGACCCGCGTTCGAATCCCACCTGCGGCAGATGGTGAAATTTGAATTCAATTTTAAAAAAAAAAAATCTGGAACTAAAAGTCTGATGAAACCATTGCCGATTGTTCAAACGTCCCCTTTAAGGGAGGAAATCTGCTGCCCTGACCCGGTTTGGCCTACACGTGACTCCAGACTGACAGCAATGTGGTTGACTCTTAAGGCGCCCTCACCCCACGAACGAATAATAATGACTAAAAAGCGCAACCTCTCACGTCCACCGATGTTGTGACCAAGCGGCCTGCATGTTGCCCACCACTGGTATAACTACTGGCGTGGGACCTTCTCCCTGTCTCCCCCCCCCCACCGGTGTCCTGCTACTGTTGGGTGGAGCCGCCTACAAATTACTCCCACCAGGTGTTATGTCATCCTTCACTCCTTTGCCATTCTGCCCTTCCTTGCGAAATAATGTGTACCCTGGGGGTCACTTATTCCGCCAACCTGGATCACCTTTGTTACCATGTTTCTGTCATGGCGAATGGATCTAAATCATTTTACCTTCATTTGTGGCCGCTAATTCATCTATCTCATTGCAGACACTCTGTGCGCATTCAGACAAATAACTTTTAATTTCATTTTTTTTAAAAAACCTTCTATTCCCGGCAATGACCTTATTCGCTGAAGTTCGCTTTTTTTTTGGTTCAACTCTCCGTCGCTTCCAGTCGCGCCCTGCTTATCTCTACCCACATCACCATCCTGTTCCAATACCTTGGCCCTTCCTCTTTGGATTTCAAAGCTTCCCTTTACCCGAGACCTGATCCCCGCACCCCCCCCACTCCCCACCCCCTTCCGCCTCTTGTACTCTATGCCCCATTAAAAAAGCCCAGGACACTGTGTGCTTTATTAACCGCGCTCTCCACCTATCCTGCCCCCCATGGCAACAGGGACCCCTCCTGCTCCTCACCCCCCAATGGCAACAGGGACCCCTCCCCCCTCAATGGCAACAGGGACCCATCCTCCTCCCCGCTCCCCCGCCCATGGTTACAGGGACCCCTCCTGCTCCTCACCCCCCAATGGCAACAGGGACCCCTCCTCCTCACCCCCCAATGGCAACAGGGACCCCTCCTCCTCCCCCTCCCCCCCATGGCAACAGGGACCCCTCCTCCTCCTCCCCCGCCAATGGCAACAGGGACCCCTCCTCCTCCTCCTCAATAGCAACAGGGACCCCTCCTCCTCACCCCCCATGGCAACAGGGACTCTCCTCCTCCCCCCTCAATGGAAACAGGGACCCCTCCTCCTCACCCCCCAATGGCAACAGGGACCCCTCCTCCTCCCCCCTCCCCCCCATTGGCAACAGGGACCCCTCCTCCTCCTCCCCGCCAATGGCAAC
>NW_027600584.1:0-13000 GCF_964194155.1 Cetorhinus maximus | reverse complement strand
TTGGTGTTTTTGAATGTTGAGGTTGTTGTTGAATTTGTTGATGTTTTTCAATGTTGATGGTGTTGTTGAATTATTTGGTGTTTTTCATTTTTGAGATTTTTGTAGAATTGCTTGGTGTTTTTGAATGTTGAGGATTTTGATGAATTTTTTGGATTTTTCATTGTTGAGGTTTATGTTGAATTTGTTGGCGTTTTTCATTTATGAGGTTGTTGTTGAATTTGTTGGTGATTTTCAATATTGAGGTTGTAGTTGAATTTGTTGGTGTTTTTCCATGTTGAGGTTTTTGAATTTGTTGGTGTTTTTCAAAGTTGAGGTTGTTGTTGAATATTTTGGTGTTTTTCAATGTTGAGGTTGTTGTTGAATTTTTTGGTGATTTTCAATATTGAGGATGTTGTTGAAATTATTGGTGCATTCAATGTTTTTTTTTGAATCTTTTTTTATTTTTCAAAGTTGAGGTTGCAGTAGAATTTGTTGCTGTTTCTCAATGTTGAGGTTCTTGAATTTTTTGGTGTTTTTCATTGTTGAGGTTGTTGTTGAATTTGTTGGAGTTTTTCATTGTTGAGGTTGTTGAATTTGTTGTTTTTTTTTCAAAGTTGAGGTTGTTGTTGAATTTTTTGGTGTTTTTCAAAGTTGAGGTTGATGTTGAATTTGTTGGTGTTTTTCATTGTTGATGTTGTTGTTGAATTTTTGGGTGTTTTCATTGTTGATGTTTTTGTTGATTTTGTTGTTGTTTTTCAAAGTTGAGGGTGATGTTGAATTTGTTGGTGTTTTTCATTATTGATGTTGTTGTTGAATTTGTTGGTGTTTTTGAATGTTCAGGATGTTGCTGAATTTTTTGGTGTTTTTCATTGTTGAGGTTTTGGTTGAATTTGTTGGTGTTTTTAAATGTTGAGGTTGTTGTTTTTATTTTTTGGTGTTTTTCAATGTTGCGGTTGTTGTTGAATTTTTTGGTGTTTTTCATTGTTGTGGTTGTTGTTGAATTTTTTGTTGTTATTCAATGTTGAGGTTTTTGTTGAATTTGTTGGTGTTTTTGAATGTTGAGGTTGTTGTTGAATTTGTTGATGTTTTTCAATGTTGATGGTGTTGTTGAATTATTTGGTGTTTTTCATTTTTGAGATTTTTGTGGAATTGCTTGGTGTTTTTGAATGTTGAGGATTTTGATGAATTTTTTGGATTTTTCATTGTTGAGGTTTATGTTGAATTTGTTGGCGTTTTTCATTTATGAGGTTGTTGTTGAATTTGTTGGTGATTTTCAATATTGAGGTTGTAGTTGAATTTGTTGGTGTTTTTCCATGTTGAGGTTTTTGAATTTGTTGGTGTTTTTCAAAGTTGAGGTTGTTGTTGAATATTTTGGTGTTTTTCAATGTTGAGGTTGTTGTTGAATTTGTTGGTGATTTTCAATATTGAGGATGTTGTTGAAATTATTGGTGCATTCAATGTTTTTTTTTGAATCTTTTTTTATTTTTCAAAGTTGAGGTTGCAGTTGAATTTGTTGCTATTTCTCAATGTTGAGGTTATGAATTTTTTGGTGTTTTTCAAAGTTGAGGTTGTTGTTGAATTTTTTGGTGTTTTTCATTGTTGAGTTTTTTTGTTGAATTTATTGTTGTTTTTGAATGTTGAGGTTGTTGTTGAATTTTATGAAGTTTTTCATTGTTGAGGTTGATGTTGAATTTGTTGATGATTTTCAATGTTGAGTTTGTTGTTGATTTTTTTGGTGTTTTTCATTGTTGAGTTTGTTTTTGAATTTTTTGGTGTTTTTCATTGTTGCGGTACTTGTTGAATTTGTTGGTGTATTTCATTGTTGAGGTTGTTGTTGAATTTTTTGATGTTTTTCATTGCTGAGGTTGTTGCTGAATTTGTTGGTGATTTTCAATGTTGAGGTTGTTGCATTTATTGGTGTTTTTTTTTGATCATTTTTGTATTTTTCAAAGTTGAGGTTGCAGTTGAATTTGTTGGTGTTTTTCAATGTTGAGGTTGTTGAATTTGTTGGTATTTTTCAATTTGGATGTTGTTTTTGAATTTTTTCCTGTTTTTATTTGTTGAGGTTTATGTTGAATTTGTTGGTGTTTTTGAATGTTGAGGTTATCGTTGAATTTTTTTGTGATTTTCATTGTTGAGGTTGTCATTGAATTTGTTGATGTTTTTCAATGTTGAGGTTGTTGAATTTGTTGGTGTTTTTGAAAGTTGAGGGATTTGTTCAATTTTTTGCTGTTTTTCATTGTTGAGGTTGTTGATGAATTTGTTGGTGACTTTCAATATTGAGTTTGTTGAATTTGTTGGTGTTTTTCAAAGTTGTGGTTGTTGTTGAATTTTTTGGTGTTTTCATTGTTGAGGTTTTTGTTGTATTTGTTGGTGTTTTGGAATGTTCAGGTTGATGTTGAATTTTTTGATGTTTTTCATTGTTGAGATTTTTGTTGAATTTGTTATTGTTTTGGAATGTTGTGGTTGATTTTGAATTTATTGATGTTTATCATTGTTGATATTTTGTTGAATTTGATGCTGATTTGCAATGTTGAGTTTGTTGTTGAATTCTTTGGGGATTTTCATTTTTGCGGTAGTTGTTGAAATTGTTGGAGTTTTTAAATGTTGAGGTTTTTATTGATTATTTCGCTGCTTTTCATTGTTGAGGTTGTTGTTGAATTTTTTGGTGTTTATCATTGTTGAGGTTGTTGTTGTTGAATTTTTTGATATTTATCCTTGCTGAGGTTGTTGTTGAATTTGTTGGTGTTTTTCAAAGTTGAGGTTGTTATTGAATTTTTTGGTGTTTATCATTGTTGAGGTTTTTGAATTTGTTGGTGTTTTTCAAAGTTGAGGTTGTTGTTGAATATTTTGGTGTTTTTCAATGTTGAGGTTGTTGTTGAATTTTTTGGTGATTTTGAATGTTGAGGTTGTCGTTGAATTTTTTGATGTTTTTCATTGCTGAGGTTGTTGTTGAATTTGTTGGTGATTTTCAAAGTTGAGGTTATTGCATTTATTGGTGTTATCAATGGTTTTTTTTGATCTTTTTTGTATTTTTCAAAGTTGAGGTTGCAGTTGAATTTGTTGGTGTTTTTCAATGTTGAAGTTGTGGAATTTGTTGGTGTTTTTCAAAGTTGATGTTGTTGCTGAATTTTTTCGTGTTTTCAATTGTTGAGGTTTTTGTTGAATTTGTTGGTGTTTTTGAATGTTGAGGTTGTCGTTGAATTATTTGGTGATTTTCATTGTTGAGGTTGTTGTTGAATGTGTTGGAGTTTTTCATTCTTGAGGTTGTTGAATTTGTTGAAGTTTTAGAAAGTTGAGGTTGTTGTTGAATTTATTGTTGTTTTTCATTGTTGAGGTTTATGTTGAATTTGTTGTAGTTTTTGAATGTTGAAGTTGTTGTTGAATTTTTTGATGTCTTTCATTGTTGAGGCTGTTGTTGAATTTGTTGGTGAATTTCAATGTTGAGATTGTTGTTCAATATTTTGGTGTTTTTAATTGTTGAGGTTGTTTTTGAAATTGTTGGAGATTTTCAATGTTGAGGTTGTTGTTGAATTTTATGGTGTTTTTCATTGTTGTGGTCGTTGTTGTTGAATTTTTTGCTGTTTTTCATTGTTGAGGTTGTTGATGAATTTGTTGGTGTTTTTCAAAGTTGTGGTTGTTGTTGAATTTTTTGGTGTTTTCATTGTTGAGGTTTTTGTTGTATTTGTTGGTGTTTTGGAATGTTCAGGTTGATGTTGAATTTTTTGATGTTTTTCATTGCTCAGGATGTTCTTGAAATTGTTGTTGTTTTTGAATGTTGAGGTTGTTGTTGAATTTGTTGGTGTTTTTCATTGTTGAGGTTGTTGTTGAATTGGTTGGGGTTTTTCAATGTTGAGGTTGTTGTTGAATTTGTTGGTGTTTTTCAATGTTGAGGATGTTGAAATTGTTGGTGTTTTACAAAGTTGAGGTTGTTGTTGAATTTTTTGGTGTTTTTCATTGCTGAGATTTTGGTTGAATTTGTTGGTGTTTTTGAATGTTGAGGTTGTTTTTTTTATTTTTTGGTGTTTTTGAATGTTGAGGTTGTTGTTGAATTTTTTGGTGTTTTTCATTGTTGAGGTTGTTGTTGAATTTTTTGTTGTTATTCAAAGTTGAGGTTTTTGTTGAATTCGTTGGTGTTTTTGAGTGTTGAGGTTATTGTTGAATTTGTTGATGTTTTTGAATGTTGAGGATGTTGATGAATTTTTTGGGATTTTTCATTGTTGAGGTTGTAGTTGAATTTGTTGGTGTTTTTCCATGCTGAGGATTTTGAATTTGTTGGTGTTTTTCATTAATGAGGTTGTTGTTGAATTTGTTGGTGATTTTCAATGTTGAGGTTGTAGTTGAATTTGTTGTTTTTTTTCCATGATGAGGATTTTGAATTTGTTGGTGTTTAGCAAAGTTGAGGTTGTTGTTGAATATTTTGGTGTTTTGCAATGTTGAGGTTGTTGTTGAATTTTTTGGTGATTTTCAGTATTGAGGTTGTTGTTGAAAATATTGGTGCATTCAATGTTTTTTTTGAATCTTTTTGTATTTTTCAAAGTTGAGGTTGCAGTTGAATTTGTTGCTTTTTCTCAATGTTGAGGTTGTTGAATTATTTGGTGTTTTTCAAAGTTGAGGTTGTTGTTGAATTTTTTGGTGTTTTTCATTGTTGACTTTTTTTGTTGAATTTGTTGTTGTTTTTGAATCTTGGGGTTTTGTTGAATTTTTTGATTTTTTTCATTGTTGAGGTTGATGTTGATTTTGTTGATGATTTTCAATGTTGAGTTTGTTGTTGAATTTTTTGGTGTTTTTCATTGTTGAGGTTGTTGTTGAATTATTTGGTGTTTTTCATTGTTGCGGTACTTGTTGAATTTGTGGGTGTTTTTCATTGTTGAGGTTGCTGTTTATCAATGTTGAGGTTGCTGAATCTTTTGGTGTTTTTCAAAGTTGTTTTTCAAAGTTGAGGTTGTTGTTGAATTTTTTGGTGTTTTTCATTGTTGAGTTTTTTTGTTGAATTTGTTGTTGTTTTTGAACGTTGAGGTTGTTGTTGAATTTTTAGGTGTTTTTCATTGTTGAGGTTGTTGTTGAATTGGTTGGGGTTTTTCAATGTTGAGGTTGTTGTTGAATTTGTTGGTGTTTTCCAATGTTGAGGATGTTGAAATTGTTGGTGTTTTTCAAAGTTGAGGTTGTTGTCGAAATTTTTGGTGTTTTTCATTGCTGAGATTTTGGTTGAAATTTTTGGTGTTTTTGAATGTTGAGGTTGTTTTTTTTATTTTTTGGTGTTTTTGAATGTTGAGGATGTTGTTGAACTTTTTGGTGTTTTTCATTGTTGAGGTTGTTGTTGAATTTTTTGTTGTTATTCAATGTTGAGGTTTTTGTTGAATTCGTTGGTGTTTTTGAGTGTTGAGGTTGTTGTTGAATTTGTTGATGTTTTTGAATGTTGAGGATGTTGATGAATTTTTTGGGGTTTTTCATTGTTGAGGTTTTTTGATGAATTTGTTGGTGTTTTTCATTAATGAGGTTGTTGTTGAATTTGTTGGTGATTTTCAATGTTGAGGTTGCAGTTGAATTCGTTGGTGTTTTTCCATGTTGAGGATTTTGAATTTGTTGGTGTTTAGCAAAGTTGAGGTTGTTGTTGAATATTTTGGTGTTTTGCAATGTTGAAGTTGTTGTTGAATTTTTTGGTGATTTTCAATATTGAGGTTGTTTTTGAAAATATTGGTGCATTCAATGTTTTTTTTTGAATCTTTTTGTATTTTTCAAAGTTGAGGTTGCAGTTGAATTTGTTGCTGTTTCTCAATGTTGAGGTTGTTTAATTTTTTGGTGTTTTTCAAAGTTGAGGTTGTTGTTGAATTTTTTGGTGTTTTTCAATGTTGACTTTTTTTGTTGAATTTGTTGTTGTTTTTGAATGTTGAGGTTGTTGTTGAATTTTTTGATGTTTTTCATTGTTGAGGTTGATGTTGATTTTGTTGATGATTTTCAATGTTGAGTTTGTTGTTGAATTTTTTGGTGTTTTTCATTTTTGTGGTTGTTGTTGAATTATTTGGTGTTTTTCATTGTTGCGGTACTTGTTGAATTTCTGGGTGTTTTTCATTGTTGAGGTTGCTGTTTATCAATGTTGAGGTTGTTGAATCTTTTGGTGTTTTTCAAAGTTGTTTTTCAAAGTTGAGGTTGTTGTTGAATTTTTTGGTGTTTTTCATTGTTGAGTTTTTTTGTTGAATTTTTTGATGTTTTTCATTGTTGAGGTTGATGTTGAATTTGTTATTGATTTTCAATGTTGAGTTTGTTGTTGAATTTTTTGGTGTATTTCATTGTTGAGGTTGCTGTTGAATTTTTTGGTTTTTTTCATTGTTGCGGTACTTGTTGAATTTGTTGGTGTTTTTCATTGTTGAGGCTGTTGTTGAATTTTTTGATGTTTTTCATTGCTGAGGTTGTTGTTGAATTTTGTAGGTGATTTTCAAGGTTGTTGCATTTCATGGTGTTATCAATGGTTTATTTTGATCTTTTTTGTATTTTTCAAAGTTGAGGTTGCAGTTGAATTTGTTGGTGTTTTTCAATGTTGATGTTGTTTAATTTGTTGATGTTTATTAAAGTTGATGTTGTTGTTGAATTTTTTCGTGTTTTTAATTGTTGAGGTTGTTGTTGAATTTGTTGGTGTTTTTGAATGTTGAGGTTGTCGTTGAAATATTTGGTAATTTTCATTGTTGATGTTGTTGTTGAATTTGTTGGAGTTTTTCAATCTTGAGGTTGTTGAATTTGTTGAAGTTTTTGAAAGTTGAGGTTGTTGTTGAATTTATTGTTGTTTTTCATTGTTGAGGTTTATGTTGAATTTGTTGTAGTTTTTGAATGTTGAAGTTGTTGTTGAATTTTTTGATGTTTTTCATTGTTCAGGTTGTTGTTGAATTTGTTGGAGATTCTCAATGTTGACTTTGTTGTTCAATATTTTGGTGTTTTTCATTGTTGAGGTTGTTGTTGTTGAATTTTTTGATGATTTTCATTGTTGTGTTTGTTGTTGAATTTATTGGTGATTTTCAAAATTAAGGATCTTGTTGAATTTATTGGTGTTATCAATGATTTTTCTTGAGCTTTTTCGTATTTTTCAAAGTTGTGGTTGCAGTTGAATTTGTTGGTGTTTTTCAAAGTTGAGGTTGTTGTTGAATTTATTGATGTATTCAATGTTTTTTTTTGAATCTTTTTGTATTTTTCAAAGTTGATGTTGCAGTTGACTTTGTTGCTCTTTCTCAAAGTTGAGGTTGTTGAATTTTATGGTGTTTTTCAAAGTTGAGGTTTTTGTTGAATTTTTTTGATGTTTTTCATTGCTGAGGTTGTTGTTGAATTTGTTGGTGATTTTCAATGTTGAGTTTGTTGTTGAATTTTTTGGTGTTTTTCATTGTTGCGGTACATGTTGAATTTGTTGGTGTTTTTCATTGTTGAGGTTCTTGTTCGATTTATTCATGTTTTTCCTTGCTGAGGTTCTTGTTGAATTTGTTGGTGATTTTGATTCTTCAGGTTGTTGAATTAATTGGTGTTATCAATGGTTTTTTATGATCTTTTTTGTATTTTTCAAAGTTGAGGTTGCAGTGGAATTTGTTGGTGTTTTTGAATTTTGAGGTTGTTGTTGAATTTTTTGGTGTTTTTCATTGTTGAGGTTGTTGTTGCATTTGTCGGAGTTTTTCCATGTTGAGGTTGTTGTTGAATTTGTTGGTGTTTATCACTGTTGAGATTGTTGAATTTGCTGCTGTTTTTCAAAGTTGACGTTGTTGTTGAATTTTTTGGTTTTTTAATTGTTGAGGTTTTTGTTGAATTTGTTGTTGTTTTTGAATGTTGAGGTTGTTGTTGCATTTTTTGGTGTTTTTCATTGTTGAGGTTGTTGTTGAATTGGTTGGTGTTTTTGAATGTTGAGGTTGTTGATGAATTCTTTGGTGTTTTTCATTGTTGAGGTTGTTGTTGATTTTGTTGGTGTTTTCGAATGTTGAGGTTGTTGTTGAATTTGTTGGTGATTTTCAATATTGAGGTTGTAGTTTAATTTGATGGTGTTTTTCCATGTTGAGGTTTCTGAATTTGTAGGTGTTTTTCAAAGTTGAGGTTGTTGTTGAATATTTTGGTGTTTTTCAATGTTGAGGTTGTTTTTGAATTTTTTGGTGATTTTCAATGTTGAGGTTGTTGTTCAATTCATTGTTGCATTCAATGGTTTTTTTTTAATCTTTTTGTATTTTTCTAAGTTGAGGTTGCAGTTCAATTTGTTGCTGTTTCTCAATGTTGAGGTTGATGAATTTTTTGGTTTTTTTCAAAGTTGAGGTTGTTGTTGAATTTTTCGGTGTTTTTCATTGTTGAGAGTTTTGTTGAATTTGTTGTTGTTTTTGAATGTCGAAGTTGTTGTTGAATTTTTTGATGTTTATCATTGTTGAGGTTGTTGTTGAATTTGTTGGTGATTTTCAACGTTGAGTTTGTTGTTGAAATTGTTGGAGTTTTTCAATGTTGAAGTTGTTGTTGATTTTTTTGGTGTTTTTCATTGTTGAGGTTTTTGTTGAATCTGTTGGTGTTTTTGAATGTTGAGATTGTTGTTGAATTTTTGTGTGTTTTTCATTGCTGAGGTTGTTATTGAATTTGTTGCTGTTTTTGATTGCTGTGGTTGTTGTTGAATTTGTTGTTGTTTTTCAATGTTGAGGCTGTTGAACTTGTTGGTATTTTTCAAAGTTGACGTTTTTGTTGAATTTTTTGGTTTTTTTAATTGTTGAGGTTTTTGTTGAATTTGTTAGTGTTTTTGAATGTTGAGGTTGTTGACGAATTTTTTAATGTTTTTCATTGACGAGGTTGTTGTTGAAATTGTTGGTGTTTTTGAATGTTGAGGTTGTTGTTGAATTGTTTGGTGTTTTTTATTGTTGTGGTTGTTGTTGTTGAATTTTTTGATGTTTTTCATTGTTGAGGTTGTTGTTAAATTTGTTGGTGATTTTGAATATTGAGGTTGTTGTTGAATTTGATGGTGTTTTTCAATGTTTAGGTTGTTGAATTTGCTGGGTTTTTTCAAAGCTGAGATTCGTGTTGAATTTGTTGGTGTATTTGAATGTTGAGGTGGTTAAATCTGTTGGTGTTTTTCAAATTGAGGTTGTTGTTGAATTTTTTGGTGTTTTTCATTGTTGAGGTTTTTGTTGAATTTGTTGGTGTTTTTCATTTTCGAGGTTGTTGTTTGAATTTGTTGGTGATTTTCAATATTGAGGTTGTAGTTGAATTTGTTGGTTGTTTTTCCATGTTGAGGTTTTTGAATTTGTTGGTGTTTTTCAAAGTTGAGGATGTTGTTGAATATTTTGGTGTTTTTCAATATTGAGGTTGATGTTGAATTTCTTAGTGTATTCAATGTTTTTTTTTGAATCTGTTGCATTTTTCATAGTTGAGGTTGCAGTTGAATTTGTTGGTGTTTCTCAATGTTGAGGTTGTTGAATTTTTTGGTGTTTTTCAAAGTTGAGGTTGTTGTTGAATTTTTTGGTCTTTCTCATTGTTGAGTTTTTTGTTGAATTTGTTTTTGTTTTTGAATGTTGAGGTTGTTGTTTAATTTATTGATGTTTTTCCTTGTTGAGGTTGTTGTTGAATTTGTTGGTGATTCTCAATGTTGAGTTTGTTGTTGAATTTATTGTTGTTTTTCAATGTTGAGGTTGTTGTTGAATTTTTTGGTGATTTTCAATATTGAGGTTGTTGTTCAATTCACTGTTGTATTCACTGTTTTTTTTTAATCTTTCTGTATTTTTCTAAGTTGAGGTTGCAGTTCAATTTGTTGCTGTTTCTCAATGTTGAGGTTGTTGAATTTTTTGGTTTTTTTCAAAGTTGAGGTTGTTGTTGAATTTTTTGGTGTTTTTCATTGTTGAGTTTTTTGTTGAATTTGTTGTTGTTTTTGAATGTTGAAGTTGTTGTTGAATTTTTTGATGTTTATCATTGTTGAGGTTGTTGCTGAATTTGTTGGTGATTTTCAATGTTGAGTTTGTTGTTGAAATTGTTGGAGTTCTTCACTGTTGAGGTTGTTGTTGATTTTTTTGTTTTTTTTTCATTGTTGAGGTTTTTGTTGAATCTGTTGGTGTTTTTGAATTTTGAGGTTGTTGTTGAATTTTTGTGTGTTTTTCATTGCTGAGGTTGTAATTGAATTTGTTGCTGTTTTTGATTGCTGAGGTTGTTGTTGAATTTGTTGGTGTTTTTCAATGTTGAGGTTGTTGTTGATTTTGTTGGTGTTTTCGAATGTTGAGGTTGTTGTTGAATTTGTTGGTGATTTTCAATATTGAGGTTGTAGTTTAATTTGATGGTGTTTTTCCATGTTGAGGTTTCTGAATTTGTAGGTGTTTTTCAAAGTTGAGGTTGTTGTTGAATATTTTGGTGTTTTTCAATGTTGAGGTTGTTTTTGAATTTTTTGGTGATTTTCAATGTTGAGGTTGTTGTTCAATTCATTGTTGCATTCAATGGTTTTTTTTTAATCTTTTTGTATTTTTCTAAGTTGAGGTTGCAGTTCAATTTGTTGCTGTTTCTCAATGTTGAGGTTGATGAATTTTTTGGTTTTTTTCAAAGTTGAGGTTGTTGTTGAATTTTTCGGTGTTTTTCATTGTTGAGAGTTTTGTTGAATTTGTTGTTGTTTTTGAATGTTGAAGTTGTTGTTGAATTTTTTGATGTTTATCATTGTTGAGGTTGTTGTTGAATTTGTTGGTGATTTTCAACGTTGAGTTTGTTGTTGAAATTGTTGGAGTTTTTCAATGTTGAAGTTGTTGTTGATTTTTTTGGTGTTTTTCATTGTTGAGGTTTTTGTTGAATCTGTTGGTGTTTTTGAATGTTGAGATTGTTGTTGAATTTTTGTGTGTTTTTCATTGCTGAGGTTGTTATTGAATTTGTTGCTGTTTTTGATTGCTGTGGTTGTTGTTGAATTTGTTGTTGTTTTTCAATGTTGAGGCTGTTGAACTTGTTGGTATTTTTCAAAGTTGACGTTTTTGTTGAAATTTTTGGTTTTTTTAATTGTTGAGGTTTTTGTTGAATTTGTTAGTGTTTTTGAATGTTGAGGTTGTTGACGAATTTTTTAATGTTTTCATTGACGAGGTTGTTGTTGAAATTGTTGGTGTTTTTGAATGTTGAGGTTGTTGTTGAATTGTTTGGTGTTTTTTATTGTTGTGGTTGTTGTTGAATTTTTTGATGTTTTTCATTGTTGAGGTTGTTGTTAAATTTGTTGGTGATTTTCAATATTGAGGTTGTTGTTGAATTTGATGGTGTTTTTCAATGTTTAGGTTGTTGAATTTGCTGGGTTTTTTCAAAGCTGAGATTCGTGTTGAATTTGTTGGTGTATTTGAATGTTGAGGTGGTTAAATCTGTTGGTGTTTTTCAAATTGAGGTTGTTGTTGAATTTTTTGGTGTTTTTCATTGTTGAGGTTTTTGTTGAATTTGTTGGTGTTTTTCATTTTAGAGGTTGTTGTTTGAATTTGTTGGTGATTTTCAATATTGAGGTTGTAGTTGAATTTGTTGGTTGTTTTTCCATGTTGAGGTTTTTGAATTTGTTGGTGTTTTTCAAAGTTGAGGATGTTGTTGAATATTTTGGTGTTTTTCAATATTGAGGTTGATGTTGAATTTCTTAGTGTATTCAATGTTTTTTTTTGAATCTTTTGCATTTTTCATAGTTGAGGTTGCAGTTGAATTTGTTGGTGTTTCTCAATGTTGAGGTTGTTGAATTTTTTGGTGTTTTTCAAAGTTGAGGTTGTTGTTGAATTTTTTGGTCTTTCTCATTGTTGAGTTTTTTGTTGAATTTGTTTTTGTTTTTGAATGTTGAGGTTGTTGTTTAATTTATTGATGTTTTTCCTTGTTGAGGTTGTTGTTGAATTTGTTGGTGATTCTCAATGTTGAGTTTGTTGTTGAATTTATTGTTGTTTTTCAATGTTGAGGTTGTTGTTGAATTTTTTGGTGATTTTCAATATTGAGGTTGTTGTTCAATTCACTGTTGTATTCACTGTTTTTTTTTAATCTTTCTGTATTTTTCTAAGTTGAGGTTGCAGTTCAATTTGTTGCTGTTTCTCAATGTTGAGGTTGTTGAATTTTTTGGTTTTTTTCAAAGTTGAGGTTGTTGTTGAATTTTTTGGTGTTTTTCATTGTTGAGTTTTTTGTTGAATTTGTTGTTGTTTTTGAATGTTGAAGTTGTTGTTGAATTTTTTGATGTTTATCATTGTTGAGGTTGTTGCTGAATTTGTTGGTGATTTTCAATGTTGAGTTTGTTGTTGAAATTGTTGGAGTTCTTCAATGTTGAGGTTGTTGTTGATTTTTTTGTTTTTTTTTCATTGTTGAGGTTTTTGTTGAATCTGTTGGTGTTTTTGAATTTTGAGGTTGTTGTTGAATTTTTGTGTGTTTTTCATTGCTGAGGTTGTAATTGAATTTGTTGCTGTTTTTGATTGCTGAGGTTGTTGTTGAATTTGTTGGTGTTTTTCAATGTTGAGGATGTTGAACTTGTTGGTATTTTTCAAAGTTGACGTTTTTGTTGAATTTTTTGGTTTATTTAATTGTTGAGGTTTTTGTTGAATTTGTTAGTGTTTTTGAATGTAGAGGTTGTTGATGAATTTTTTGATGTTTTTCATTGACGAGGTTGTGGTTGAAATTGTTGGTGTTTTTGAATGTTGAGGTTGTTGTTGAATTGTTTGGTGTTTTTCATTGTTGTTGTTGTTGTTGTTGAATTTTTTGATGTTTTTAATTGTTGAGGTTGTTGTTAAATTTGTTGGTGATTTTCAATATTGAGGTTGTTGTTGAATTTGATGGTGTTTTTCAATGTTTATGTTGTTGATTTTGCTGGTGTTTTTCAAAGCTGAGTTTCATGTTGAATTTGTTGGTGTATTTGAATGTTGAGGTTGTTAAATCTGTTGGTGTTTTTCAAAAATGAGGTTGTTGTTGAATATTTTGGTGTTTTTCATTGTTGAGGTTTTTGTTGAATTTGTTGATGTTTTTCATTTTAGAGGTTATTGTTGAATTTGTTGGTGATTTTCAATATTGAGGTTATAGTTGAATTTGTTGGTTGTTTTTCCATGTTGAAGTTTTTGAA